>NC_056743.1:228680040-228732540 GCF_019279795.1 Protopterus annectens | reverse complement strand
GCAGAAATGAATGCAATGGCCTATCCATTTAGAAATTGTTTGCTTTGAAATGGCCTTCCCATCTGTCCCTGCAGCAAATGCCACCAGCATTTGTTCAGATTTCCTTTGAGGTTTAGTCCTGTCCAAGTAGACTCTAAGTTGTGTGTGCACATCTAAGGAGTGCAGCATCCGTTCCCCTTTGTTCTGTGGATTTGGAAAGAAGGTTGGCAAATGAATGGACTGATTAAGGGCCACACTGGATACTACCTTGGGCATGAAGGAGAGATTGGTTCTGAGGGACACCCTGTCAGCATGAAAGATGATGAAAGGCTCCACTGCCATAATGGCCTGTAATTCAGATACCCTTCTTGCTGAAGTGATTGCTAAAAGGAAAGCTGTTTTCCAAGAAAGAAATTTTAAATCTGCAGTAGCAGCTGGCTCAAAAGGAGGAACAGTGAGGTTCTCCAAGACAAAGTTAAGGTCCCAGGCTGGAGTTGGAGCTCGCCTGGGTGGTCTTAAATTTTTGGCCCCTCTGAGGAACTGCTTGAGCAGTGGATGAGAGAAGAGGGGAGGTTCTGTTATAATGAGCTGAAATGGCTGAGGCGTGGATTTTGAAGGAGGAAAAAGAGAGACCCTTGTGAAACATCTCAGTTAAGTATTGTAAAATCTAAGGTAAATTGGGCACTGCTGTGTTCATCCCTCGAGACTGGTTCCAGGCAGATAATCTTTTCCATTTTTAAGCATAAGATTTTCTAGTACTAGGCCTCCTTGCCTCTAAAATGATATCCATCACTGGTTTACTGAGGGATGGCAAAGGAGAGATTAGGTAATTAGCCAGGCTGCTATGTTCAGTGTTTGAAGCTGAGGGTGCAGAATCTGGTTCTCCTGCTGAGACAACAGGGAAGGAGTCTGAGGCAGGTGCCATGGGGCCAACAGTCACACACTGCGCAAGAGGGGGTACCACTGTTGGCGTGGCCAGTCTGGTGCAATCAAAATCATCCTTGGTTTGTCCCGTTTCATCTTTAGTAGTACTTTGGAGAGCAGAGGCAGAGGAGGAAAGGCATAAACTGATATGTTTTTCAAGCTGAAGGACAGAGCATCCACTTTCCAATCTTGTTTGTGGGGAGTCCTTGTGCAAAATTTTGTCCAACTGATAGTTCTGGGGGGACGCAAACAGGTCTATATCTGGGCTCCCCATTTGCTTGTCAACATGTTGAAAATCCTTGGTTCCAGTTTCCACTCGTGTGGGTCCATGGGGTTTCTGCTTAGTCCGTCTGCCAATGTATTTAGTTTTCCTGGCAGGAATTGAGCTTGTAGATGCGCTTGGTAGCTCAAGGCTGTGATGCACAATGCCATGGCTAGTCTGCAGAAGGGGTAAGAATGTGTACCCCCCTGCTTGTTTATGTACCACAACAGTGGTATTGTCAGTCTTTACCATTAATTGTCATGGAAGAATGTGGTCCTTGAAGGCTGTCAGAGCATTCTGTACAGCTAATATTTCTTTTTGATAGATATGCAGGTGCATTTGACTTGGGTTGCATTTGCCCTGAATGCACTTCCCTGCCAGGTGAGCCCCCCATGCATAGTCTGATGCGTCTGTTAGGATTTGGGCAGCAGGGGGTAGTGTGAAAAGTAGCTCCTTGTTTTGGTGGCAGGCCTCTGCCCACCAAAGGAACTCTAGGCGTAGGCAAGGTATGATAGGAATCACTGCTTCTAGATCCTGAGAATGTTGACACCACAGGCTTTATAGATACCATTGTAGTTTCCTCATATGCAGTCATGCATATGGAATTAGAAGAATGCAGGAGGCCATGAACCCTAAGGCTTGCAGTATTTGCCTTGCAGATCGCAGGGTTTTAGTGGCCACTTGTTTGAAGTAGGTTGTCAAATGAATTTGTTTCTCTGGCGTGAGGAAAGCCATCTGGGAAGTTGTATTCAAGCTTGCTTCCACGAATATATTTTTGATAGGGTACCAGGTGTGATTTCTTTTCATTTATGGTGTACCCCAGACAAGTTAGCACCCTTTGTACAAAGGCCAGATGATTCAAAAGTATGTCCTGGCTTTCTGCCTGAATTAGACAATCGTCCAGGTATGGGTATATTTGAATATTTCTTTGCCTGAAAAATGCAATGACTGGAACTAGGCACTTTGCGAATACCCTGGGTGCAGCAGATAAGCCAAAGGGCAGTGCAGAGAACTGATAGCGCATGTAGCCTGCTTTGCAGCGTAGGCATCTTCTGCAAGATTCCCTTATTGTGATGTGCAGGTATGCTTCTTTTAAATCTAGTGTTGCCAACCAGGCATCTTTGCCTAACATAGGGAGCAACTGGTGAAGAGTCAGCATCTTGAATTTTGGAATCACCTAAAAAGGTGTTTAGAGTAGACAGGTCCAGGATAGGATGCCATGAATTGCCTTTTCTGAGTACCAGGGAAAAACTCGAGAAGAAACCTTGTCCCTTTTCCTCTTTTGGTACCAATTGCATAGCCTCTATGCTTAAGAGAGAGAGAGAGAGAGTACTTGCTTTTGGGCCTCTGCCCACTGATTTGGGGGTAGATATGGCCAACCTCTTGGGGTTGGTAACCTGTGGAAGTGAAATCTATATCCTTGGGACACTATATTTAAAAACCATTTGTCCTGGGTAATGAGTTCCCAGTTCTTAGCATGCAGAGCAATCTTTCCCCCCAAAGGGGCAGTCAGTTGAAAAGTGCTTGGAAGTTTTAAAAAGACGCCACTGAGACAGTTTACCATAGGTAGGAGTTTTATTACTCCCAGATTTGGATGTGGAGGCCCCCCACTGCTTAGTCCTGTGCGTACCCTGTGACTGAAGCCTGCGTGCTCTGCTGGATCTGGGATTGGACTGAGAAGGTCTGGAAGAGGCAGGAAAGGACCAATTCTTAGAAGGTCAATGCCTACTAAATCTTGGAGGTTGTACTTGTAAAAAATATTTAACAGTTTGCATATATTTAGCTTTTTCCTCCATCTTTTTAAGAGCTTCTTCTGCCTTGTTGCCAAACAGACGGTCCTGATTTAAGGGAGCATCCAGTAATTTAGCTTTAACATGATCTGGCAAGGATTGCTCCTTAAGCCAAGCATGCCTTCTAAGTACAGACCCAGTTACAGCAGCCCTGCAAGATGCCTCTAGTGAATCAAAACCACATTGCAAAGTATGTTTTCCAACTTGTTCAGCAGAATGCATTAAATCCTGTAAATCCTTATTTTCAGCACAATCAGGAATCAACATCATTTTCAGTTTAAGCAATCCAGTAATATGCTGCTGATACTTTAACATATGAAACTGGCAGTTCAAGGCCCTAATGGCCAAAGTTGCAGAAGTGTATACCTTCTTACCCCATCTATCCAGAGCCCTGGAGTCTCTATCAGAGGGGGTAGGATTTTTGGCAGTAGTAGCTTTAATGCCCTTGGGTCCCTGTGAAATGGTCTCCGAATCCGCAGTATGATTTTTGAAAAGGAACTTGAGAGAGAGTCAAGAACCCTGTAACATCTATCAGGTTTTCTGGAAGCAGGAGGTAAAGAGTCAGGGGCCAAGCTGGATTCCAAAAAAGTATCATCCACAATGTCTGGTACAGGAGGTATAGCTAAAGGCCTGTGCTGGGGCAGGAGTAAGAAATCCCTAAGCCTCTTTTTAGAATCAGAGAAATCCTGACTTTCCCAATGAAAATACACCCTGAGAGTATGCAAGCTTTCACCAAAAGAGAAATCCTCTGGAGGGGGGGAAGCAGAGGGAATGGAGTCCTCAGCATCAGAATCCTCATAGGTAGATTACGGGTAAATCCTGGTCATCAGAGGAAACAAAAATTTCAGAATCCTAGTTAGAAGTATCATAAGCAAACTCAGTCCTAGGTCTCTTAGAGGGGGAAGGGTGGCTTCCCCTGATAAAAGTAATAAGGTCTTCAGCCATTCTTATCATTTGCTTTTTAGGCATATAGAGGCCTGGCCATGCGGTCTGGGCGTCAATTTTCTAGGCATGGTTCGAATTTTAGGCCTTGAAGAAGAAGATGGCATCAGTTTAATATGCAAGTCAGTAGGCCTGAATACACCCTCTGAAGTCGGTGCCTGCACAGAGACTCTAGACCCATCCAAGGTAGAGACATCCACAGGTTCCACAGTTGAAGCATCTCGCGGCATACCGAACTCCGAATGGGTCTCAGTAGAGGCCTGCGAATATGAAGTAGTGGGTATCGGGGGCTGCAAAGGCGCCTCACTGAGTACCGGTGAACTGGCAACTGGCTTAGGAGAAGCATCGTCAACAGCTTTGGACCTAGTCTCTGTCTTTATCTTACGAAGACATATCAGGATAATTGAACAGAGCACCAAAATATTTAGAAGCAAAAATATACAGACGACGGATAGTTCGAGGTTTAAATAAGACACCAAACTGACAGCAAGGTACGTCGTAGTCGGGGCCTAGGCAAGGAATACAGTAAGAATGAAAATCTTTATGAGGCATTTGCTTTCTACAACAAATGCCATTATTTATTTTTACTGACATCGGTTTAGAGCAAGAAAAAGTTTCCCCAATGGGGTACTTCGCTTTTAGTTGAAGACTTCGGTTCTGAAACTCAAAAACAAAAATTTCTGGAGTTGGCCGACCGGCACTTGCGAACTGCTTCTGCTTCGGGCACCGCACGGCAAGAAAGACTGACATAATGGCATCGGCCGAATGTTTTAGACCCCTGACTACCTGACGTCATGGAAGAGGAGACAGCAATCGACGCAGGACCCAAGACTTTGTTATTCTGGCTGACTGAGGGCAACCTGCCAGCAGATTACCCAAATGTAATGACTGCAACAGTGAAACATGAAGAACATCATGCAGCCGATGCCATTACATCAGTTTTTCTTGCCCCAGATGTCAGGTGTCCCCACAAAGGGAAGCAATTATATGTTATGTTACACCTCCAACAAAAAAGCAAATACACCAGAAAAATTAAATACATCAAACAAGAAGGAAAGGTAGAGCCAAGAGAAGTCAGGGGGCTGGAGGGAGGGTAACCAAGACTGCAACAGTGAATACACTTGAACATCTACATTTATGGTAAGTGTACACAACTGTAAAAAACAAAAAAAGAGGACCAGCAAACAAGACACCTTATAATGATATAAAATACTTTAATAAAAGTATTAGGTTCTTGAAACACAGACCGGTTTCGGCATATACAAAAATCAGAGCCTTCTTCAGTGTGTAAGTTCCAAACAAAAAAGAACCTGTATATAAATAATTTGTTAAGTCATGTGATTAATTACATCTGTTCATTGAGACCTGGCTTAAAGAGCCATCCAAGTTTAATGATCCATTTTTTCTCTATGGAGTATAGTAAATCATGCCAACCTAATTTATTCTGTCTTGGTCTTAAGATTTTATCTATAATGGTGAAACTAAAACTTGCATTTTGATGAATGAGAGAATGTTTATATAAGGCATTGGTATCCCTCTTATTCCTGATGTCACCAAGGTGCTCAGATATTCGAAGTTTCAAGGGTCTTGACGTTTGGCCAACATTAAAAGCGGGACACGTGCACTTATTCAAATAGATAACCCAATCTGAAGAACAATTAGCAAAGAATTTAATATTGAATACTTCAGGGGTATTCTGACTGGTGAAACTTTTAGTTTTAAAGTAGTTTAGTACAATAAATACAATGTCCACAAGGAAAACATCCAGATAATGGATCCCCTGATATTGTAGTTTGGATACTGTTTGTGGTCTTCACCTCAGAATGTTTGAAGTGATTAAAAAAAAGCAGATAATTTTTTTCCTTTCCGGAAAGAAAATGAGCATCTATCCCCAAGAATATCATGAAGTTTGGGTTCACATGTTAATATGTTCCAATTATGTTGAACAATGTTAATCAATGTATTGGTGTTACGTCCATAAGTGGTGATAAGTCTAGGTGGTTCGGAATCGAATTTGTGCCTGGTTTTGTAATGAAGCAAATCTGCACGTTTCATCATGTCAACAGTGTGTTTTGTATGTAATAACTGGCCCATTTTGTAGCCCCTATCATGAAATCTGTGAATTAGATCATCCCTGAAAATGTGTATAAGTGTACTGATCAGAACAAATGTGTTTAATTCGCATAAACTGTGATTCAGGAATGTTTTTGCAAATGTGGGGAGGATGAAAGCTGGAGGCATGGAGCAGTGAATTGTTTTCGGGGAATTTACGATGAATCTCTGTTGTCAGCGTATGATCAGATGCACGGCAAACCAGAACATCTAAGAAAATAATTTTATTTTTATCATAGCTGACAGAAAATTCGATTCCCCATTTATTTTCATTCAAATAAGTGGTAAATTCCAAAAGATATTCACTATCAGCCCTCCATACCAACCAGCAATCATCCAAATATCTACGCCAAATGTCCATTTCATCAAAATATATATTGTGAGAATGGTCATAAATGACCTGTTCTTCGAAATACGCCATGAACAAATCAGCGTAGATGGGAGCAAAAGAAGCCCCCATAGCTGTCCCCTTAGTTTGCAAACAACATTTACCTTTGTAAAAGAAAACATTTTTGTCAATACGTGTTCTGTCAGACACAACAAAAGAGTGTTGAAACCTGGCTTGTATAATTCAGTTTTGTTGAGCCAGTATTCCAACGCCTCCAAACCAGCCCAGTGTGGTATATTGGTATATAATGATTTTACATCTAATGTACAGAGTAACCAATCTGGCTCAAGCTGTGTATCAGAGATGATCTGCAGAAATTCAGTTGTCTCTCTAATCCTTGCTCGAACACATTGTAAAAGGGGCTTTAAATGTTTAGTTAGAAACAGAGATAGTGGTTCTGTTAATGAATTTCTATCGGAAACAATAGGTCTACCTGGAGGATTCCAGAGATCCTTGTGTATTTTAGGTAGGAAGTATATGTGCTGTGGGCAAGGATTGGAGATGGTAAGTTGGAACTGTGTATTTTTAGTAATGATCCCTTCTTCAACAGCTGCATTGAGAAACGAGTCAATCTGTTGTTTAAAGACTGGTGTGGGATCAATGGTTAGTTCAGAGTAATATCCTGCATTTGATAATTGGAGTGCTTTGTGGTCATATTGGGATAAATCCTGAACAACTATTGAACCACCTTTGTCAGCTCCAATAATAACCAAATTATGGTTATTAGCTAGTTTAGTGATGTTACCCATGCAACTTTTTGTACACAATTGTACTATGTTCTTCGTGTTTCACTGTTGCAGTCATCACATTTGGGTTGATTCCCAAAGCTAAGGAAGAGAGGAGGAAGTTAGAGAACATTAGGGCCAGCTAGTAAGCCATGCAAGACTGCAGTGGCAAAACCAGTTCTGGATTTAGAAAAAATAGGCATGTGGTATTCTTGATGAAGGTATGTACAGAGCTCCAGGTAGCAGCTTCTAGGATGTCCCTGGTACAGACTCCTCAGAGAAAGGCTGTAGAGGTAGATGCAGCCCTGGTGAAATGTGATCTTATCCCCCTGTGGGGTAGGTTTTCCATGGTGCTTATAGCAGAAATGAATGCAATGGGCTATCCATTTAGAAATGGTTTGCTTCAACATGACCTTTCCCTCTGCCCCTGCAGCAAAGCCAACTAGCAGCTGTTCAGATTTTCTGAGAGGCTTTGTCCTGTCCAAATAAAATCTAAGTTGTCTGTGCATGTCCAGAGAGTGCAGTATTCGCTCTCATTTGTTTTGTGGATTAGGGAAAAAAGTAGGCAAATGAATGGACTGACTTAGGGCCACACTAGACACCACCTTGGGCATAAAGGAAAGATTAGTCCTGAGGGAAACCCTGTCTGCATGGAAGATAATTAAAGGTTCCACTGCTATAAGGGCCGGTAATTCAGACACTCTTCTTGCTGAAGTGATGGCTAGAAGGAAGGCTGTTTTCCAAGAAAGGAATTTCAACTCTGCAGTTGGAGATGGCTCAAAGGGAGGGAGAGTGAGCTTTTCCAATACAAAGTTAAGGTTGCAGGCTGGAGTAGGGGCTCTCCTGGGGGTCTTATATTTTTGGCCTCTCTGAGGAATTGTTTTAGCAGGGGATGAGAAAAGAGGGGTGGCTCAGTATTATAATGTGCTGAAACGGCAGAGGCATGAATTTTAATTGACGAGAAGGATAGGCCCTTGTAGAGCATTAGTGTTAAGTACTGAAGAATATGAGGTAAGCTGGGCACCGTTGTGGCCATCCCCTGAGTCTGGCTCCAGGAGCAGTATCCTTTCCACTTTTCAGCATAAGATTTTCTAGTACTAGGCCTCCTTGCCTCTAGAATATCTAGCACCTGCTTACTGAGGGAAGCTACTGGAGAGCTCAAGGAATTATCCAGGCTGCAAGGTTCAGGGTTTGAAGCGGAGGGTGCAGAATCGGGCCCGCCTGCTGGGACAGCAGGGAAGGGGTCTTAGGCAGGTGCCATGGTGCCAGTAGTGTCATACTGCGCAAGAGTGGGTACCAGTGCTGGCGTGGCCAGTTTAGTGCAAGGAGTACGGTCCTTGGCTTGTCCTGTTTGATCTTTTGCAGAAACTTCGAGAGGAGAGGCAGAGGGGGAAAGGCATAAACTGAGAGGCTTTCCCAGGCAAAAGACAATGCATCCGCTTTCCAGGCTTGACTGTGGAAAGTCCTTGTGCAGAATTTGTCCAATTGGTAGTTCTGAGGGGAGGCAAACAGGTCTACCTCTGGAGTCCCCCATTTGTTCCCCAAGAAGTTGAATATTTTTGGCTCCAGTTTCCATTTGTGTGGGTCCATGAGATTTCTGCTTAGGTCGTCTGCCAGTGAATTTAGCTTGCCTGACAGGAATTGAGCTTACAGGTGCACTTGGTAGCTCAAGGCTGTGTTCCACAGAGCCATGGCTAGTCTGCAGAGAGTGTACGAGTGGGTTCCCCCCTGCTTGTTTATGTACCACATAACTGTGGTGTTGTCTGTCTTTACCAATAATTGTCTTGGAAGAATGCGGTCTTTGAAGGCTGACAGGGAATTCTGTACAGCTAACATTTCTTTTTGGTTGATATGCAGGTGCATCTGTCTCGGGTTCCATTTGCCGTGAATGCACTGCCCTGCCAAATGAGCCCCCATGCAAAGTCTGATGCGTCTGTTGTTAGGGTTTCGGCGGCAGGGGGTAGAGTGAAAGGGAGCCCCTTGTTGTGGTAGCAGGCCTCTGCCCACCAAAGAAACTCTGTCTGTATATAAGGAATGATAGGAATCATTGATTCCAGGTCCTGAGAATGTTGACACCATACGCTTTTTAGATACCATTGTAATTTCCTCATATGCAGTCTTCCATATGGAATTAGTAGAATGCAAGAGGCCGTTAACCCCAGGGCTTGCAGAATTTTCCTTGCTGATTGCTGGGTCTTTGTGGCCAATAGTTTGAAGTAGGTTGTCAGATAAACTTGCTTGTTTGAAGAGAGGAAAGCCATCTGGGAAGTTGTGTTCAAGCTTGCTCCCAGGAGGAATACAATCTGTTGGCAGGGTACTAGGTGAGATTTCTTTTCATTTATGGTGCACCCCAGAGAGATGTTTTAATAGCAAGTCCTGGTTTTCTGCCCGAATCAGACAATCGTCCAAGTATGGGTATATTTAAATTTTTCTCTGCCTGCAAAATGCAATGGCTGGAGCTAGACACTTTGTGAATACCCTGGGCGCAGTAGATAAGCCAAAGGGAAGTGCAGAGAACTGATGGAGCATGGAATCTGCCCTGAAGCGTAGGTATTTCCTGCAAGATTCCCTTATTGGAATGGGCAGGTAAGCTTCCTTTAAGTCTACGGTTGCCAACCAGGCATCTTTGCCTAGCATAGGAAGCAGCTGTTGAAGTGTTAGCATTTTAAATTTTGGTATTACCAAAAAGGTGTTTAGAACAGAGAAGTCCAGGATAGGATGCCAGGAGCCATCTTTTCTGGCTACCAGGAAAAGTCTTGAATAAAAACATTGTCCCCTTTCTTCTGCTGGGACAGGCTGAATAGCCCTGATATTTAGAAAAGAGAGAAAACCTGCTGTTGGGCCTCTGCCCACTGATTTGAGGTAGGTCTGGCCAACCGTTTGGGGTTGGGTAGGGTGTGGAAGTGGAGTCTGTATCCTTGGGAAACTATATTCAAAACCCATTTGTCCTGGGTAATGAGTTCTCAGTTTTTTGCATGCAGGGTGAGCTTTCCTCCTAAGGGAGCAGGCAGTTGAGCAGGGCTTGGAAAAATTAAGGTTAAGTCATTGTGCTATTTTTCCGTAGGGGGGAGTCTTACTACTCCCTGCTTTGGAAGTGGGAGCCCCCCACTGCTTAGGTGTGTGCGTAGCCGGAGACTGTAACCTAGGTGGTCTGCTGTTCCTGGGTTTGGGCTGAGAAGGCCTGGAAGAGACTGGAAAGGACCAATTCTTTGAAGGCCAATGCCTACTAAATCTGGGAGGCTGTACTTGCAGGAAATCTTTAACAGTTTGCATAGATTTAGCTTTTTCCTCCATCTTTTTGAGTACTTCTGCTTTGTTGCCAAACAGGCAGTCTTGGTTTAAGGGAGCATCCAGTAATTTAGTTTTAACATGATCTGGCAAGTTTTGCTCCTTAAACCAAGCATGCCTTCTAAGTACAGACCCAGTGACAGCAGCTCTGCAAGATGCTTCTAAATAGTCAAAACCACATTGCAAAGTAAGTTTACCAACTTGTTCTGCAGAATGCATTAAATCCTGTAATTCTTTGTGTTCAGCACAGTCAGGAATCAACATCATTTTCTGTTTAAGTAGTCCCATAATATGCAGCTGCTACTTTAACATATGAAACTGGCAATTTAAAGCCCAAATGGCCAAAGTAGCAGATTTGTATACCTTCTTACCCCATCTGTCCAAGGCTCTAGAATCTCTAACAGAAGGGGTAGGATTTTTGGCAGCAGTAGCCTTAATGCCCTTTGGTCCTTGGGAAATGGTCTCTGGGTCCGCAGTAGGATTCTTAAAGGGGAACTTATGAGAGTCAGGTACTCTAATACCGGTCAGGTTTTCTGGGAGCTGGAGTTAAAGTGACTAGGGAAAGGCTAGATTCCAAGAAAGCATCATCCACAATGTCCAATACAGGAGTGATAGCTAAAGGCCTGTGTTGAGGAAGGAGTAAGAATTCCCTAAGCCTCTTTTTAGAGTCAGTAATCTTGGCTTTCCCAGCGGAAATGCTCCCTAAGAGTGTGCAAGGTTTCACTAAAAGAAAAATCTTCTGGAGGGGAAGCAGAGGGAATGGAATCCTCTGCATCAGAATCCTCATAGGTAGAGAAGGGCAAATCTTGGTAATCAGAAGAAACAGAAATATCAGATTCCTGATCAGAAGAATCAGAAGGAAAAATCAGTTCTAGGTCTCTGAGAGGGGGCAAGGCTAGCTTCCCCTAATGAAGGTAATAAGGTCTTCAGCCATTCTAAGCAGTTGTTTTTTAGGCATATGGGCCTGATCATGCGGTTTGGACGTCGGTTTTCTAGGCATAGTGTGAGTTTTAGGCCTGGATGAAGATGGCATCGGTTTAACATGCAAGTCTGTAGGCCTAAATACATCCTCAGAAGCCGGTGCCTGCACAGCGGCTACGGACCCATCCAAGGTAGAGACGTCCACATGTTCCATAGCCGAAGAAGCATCTCGCTGCACACCAGACTCCGAATGGGTCTCAGTAGAGGCCTGCGAATCTGAAGTAGTGGCCTCACCGAGTACCGGCAGACTGGCAACTAGCGTCGTCGGCAGTTTTGAACCTATGCGGTCTGTCTCTCTCTTTATCCTTACGTTTTTTCGGAAGATCGGTAGTCAGATGGCTTACCGAAGCCATTTCGGAGTACGGGTACTGAGTACCAAAATAATCTGCTGCAAATATAGCCAGACGACGAATAGCTTGGGGGTTGAACAAGGCACAAAACCGACAGTGAGGGCCATCGTGGTCTGGGCCTAAGCAAGGAATGCAGTACGAATGAAAATCTTTATGAGGTATTTGCTTTCCACATGTAAGACAATTGTTAACTTTTACTGACATCGGTTGGAGCAAGAAAAAAGATCCCAAATGGGGTACTTACTTTTTTTTTTTTTTTTTTTAGAAGACTTTGGTTCTGAAACTCGAAAATGAAAATTTCAGGAGTCGAACGACCAGCACTTTCTAAGAAAGACTGGTGTAATGGCATCGGCTGCATGTTTTATACCCCTGACGACCGGACGTCATGGAAGAAGAGACCACATCTGACGCAGGAATCCAAGACTCTGGTATTCAGACCGGCTGAGGGCTACCTGCAGGCAGACAACCCAAATGTGATGAGTGCAACAGTGAAACACGAAGAATATCCAGGACTGCAACAGTGAAAACACTCGAACATCTACATTTATGGTAAGTGTACACAACTGTACTATGTTCTTCATGTTTCACTGTTGCAGTCATCACATTTGGGTTGATTCCCAAAATTGAGGAAAAGGGTTGAGGCAGTCAAGGAGACTAGGGGCTGGCTAGGATGCCCTGCAAGACTGCAGTGGCAAAGCTTGCCCTGGGTTTGGAGAAGATAGGCAGGTGGTAATGCTTGATGAAATGTGAACAGATGTCCAGGTGGCAGCCTCCAGGATGTCCCTGGTGGGGACTCCTCTGAGGAAAGCTGCAGTGGTTGAGTCTGCTCTGGTGGAGTGAGTCATGACCCCCTTAGGGGGAGGCTTTCCGTGTTGCTGGTAACAGAAATGGATGCAGTGAGCTATCCATTTGGAAATTGTTTGGAGATGGCTTTGCCCTCTGCCCCATGCAGCAAAGCTAACCCAACAACTGATCAGACTTTCTGAATGATTTAGTTCTGTCTAGAGAGAATCTGAGCTGTCTGTACACATCTAGAGAGTGCAAGATCCTTTGTCCATTGTTCTGTGGGTTAGGGAAAAAGGTGGGCAAATGAATGGATTGGTTGAGAGCCACACTGGACACCACTTTGGGCATGAAGGATGGGTTAGTCCTGAGGGAAACCCTGGCAGCATGGAAGATGATGAAGGGCTCCACAGCCATAAGTGCTTGTAGTTCGGAGACCCTTCTGGCTGAAGTGATGGCCAGAAGAAAAGCAGTCTTCCAGGAGAGAAATTTTAACTCTGCTGAAGATGTTGGCTTGAAGGGGGGCAGGGTGAGCTTTTCCAATACAAAGTTAAGGTCCCATGCTGGGGTAGGTGCTCTTCCGGGTGGCCTTAAGTTGCTAGCCCCTCTTGGGAATTGTTTGACCAGAGGGTGTGAGAAAAGGGGCTGCTCAGTGGGGAAATGAGCAGAAATAGCAGAGGCATGAATTTTAAGAGGAAAAGGAGAGACCACTGTGTAGCAGGTCAGCTAAGTAATCCAGGATAAGAGGGAGGGCTGTGCCTTATCGGCTCCCGAAGCCTGAATCCAGGTGCAGAACCTTTTCCATTTGTCATAATAAGACTTTCTAGTGCTAGGGCGTCTGGCCTCACGTACAACATCTAGAACCTGTTTATTGAGGTTGGCAGATTTATCAGTAGTTAAGGAATAAGCCAGGCTGCCAAATTGAGGGTCTGCAATTGGGGATGCATGAATTCTCCTTCCCTCTGGGTCAGGAGAGCTGGGGTCTGAGTGAGAGGCCATGGTGGCAGAGGGGACAGGCTGCGCAGCAGTGGGTACCAGTGCTGGTGAGGCCAGTCTGGAGCAATAAGAATTGTCCTTGATTTTTCCTCCCTTATTTTGAGCAGTGCCCTGGTGATGAGAGGTAGTGGAGGAAAGGCGTAGACCGACAGATTGATCTAGGGGAAGAGCAGGGCATCCACTTTCCAAGCCAAGCAGTGATGCTCTCTGGTGCTGAGCTGATGGTTGGTGTGGGAGGCAAAGAGGTCGACCTTCAGAGTGCCCCATTTCTGAGTTATTAGGGTAAAGGTTCTTTTAACTAGCTGCCACTCATGTGGATCCAGAAGATTTCTGCTTAAGTGGTCTGCCAGAGTTTAGAGAACCTGGCAGGAATTGTGCTAACAGGTGGAGCTGCATGGCAGAGGCTGTGTGTCAAAGGGTCATGGCCCGCCTGCATAGAGGGTAAGAGTGAGTCCCTTCCTGCTTGTTGACATACCACATCACAGTGGTGTTGTCTGTTTTGATCAGGAGAGCCCCTGAGGAGAGAAGGAGCCTGAAACCTATCAATGCATGCTGGACAGCTAACATTTTTTTTTGTCTGCATAGATTTAGCTGTTTCTGTAAGACATCCTCTGCCTTAGTGCCAAATAAGTTGTCTTTGTGCAAGGGTACATCCAACAATTTAGATTTAACATGGTCTGGCAAGGGCTGTTCCTTTAGTCATGCATGCCTTCTAAAGGACAGAGATGGTGATTGCTACCCTGCAAGAAGTGTCTAGAGCATCAAAACCAAAGTCTAAGGTGTGCCTAGTTACTTGACTTGCAGAATCCATCAACTCTTGTAATTCTCTAGATTCTGCACAAACAGGAAAGGAAGACACTTTTTGTTTGAGGAGTCCCATGGTATGTTGTTGAAATTTCAGCATATGGAACTGGAAATTTAGTGATCTGACAGCAAGAGTAGCAGTGGTGTATACTTTTTTACCCCATCTGTCTAGTGCTTGGGAATCCCTATCTGCGTGAAGGAGAACCTGGTCGAAAAACTGGAGACCGGCTCAGAATCAAAATATCCGTGACAGGCTCCAAAAGGCTGGGAGCCGATACGGACTTAGTCAAGAGACTACCTTCTTTCGGCACCGAAGGCAATGGAACCAAAGAAGGAGAAGCTGTTCTAGCAACTTTCTCTGGCGGCTCCAAAGAAACAGACGGAGAGTGCTTCTTGGAAGTCTTTTTGTCCTTTTTAGCTGGAGAGGATAATGCACTGGAAGACTTAGCCAAGTCTTCCTCAAAGGAGTGTTTAAGCAGTCCTTTTAAAATGAACCTGTTCTTCCTCTCCTGTAGCACACGGGGACTGAAGGAATGACAAAATAAGCAGGACTCTTGGAGGTAAACAGCCCCCAAGCAGTACATGCACACAGAGTGCCCATCAGTTAAAGACATTTTATTGCTGCATTCAACACACTTTTTAAAGCCCGAAGGCCTGTGTTCCTTAGGATCCTTGGACATGCTGAAAGGAACAAATTAATACGTACACACACTATACCCAACTAACAAGAAACGGAGCCTCTAACTCAAATGGCAGGAAAACAACAAGGAGGACTAGGTCCTTTAACTCAAATGGGCCTGACCCGGGGAAACAAAGGAAGGAAAGCACCACTAGCCAGACACAACACTAAATGTTAACCTAATGGAGCACCAAACCAAATACCACACAGAAAGAATAGGGAGGACTAGGTCCTCTAACTACGGGCCTAGCCCGTGGGGAAAGGAAACGAACGGGATACCCAAACAGCCAGGCAAGGGCATAAAAAAACAGCCGGAGAAACAAATACAGGCAGTAAAAAGTACAGTTCTGTACCTACCATAAATGTAGATGTTCGAGTGCTAATACAGCTGCAGTCATAACAGATGGGCTCTCCTGCCGTCAGGTGGGTCCTCGGTCGGCCGAATTCCAAAGTCTAGGTCCGGCGTCGGTTGTCGTCGCCTCCTCCCTGACGTCAGTGCGACAGGGGTATAAAAGAACCAGCCAATGCCATTTTCTTCAGTTTTTCTTGCCCCAGATGTCAGGTGCCCCCAGAAGGAAGGCAATACATAAACTTATGAAGTAATGCAATGCAATATAATCAAAAAACAGTAGTTGCAAGCAAATACACCATAAAAGAATACCCCTAGAAGGGAAGGAGGGGGGGGGAAACCTGGACTGCAGCTGTATTAGCACTCGAACATCTACATTTATGGTAGGTACAAAACTGTACTATGTTCATCGTGCATACAGCTGCAGTCATAACAGATGGGTAGAATCCCAAAGCTAAGAAAGGGGTGGTAGGCACTAGGTGGAACTAGGAGGAGCCAAAATGCCCTGCAAGACTGCAGTGGCAAAGCCTGCTCTAGATTTGGAGTATAATGGTAGGTTGTAGTGTTTGGAGAAGGTATGCACAGAACTCCAAGTGGCTGCTTCCAAGATATCCTTGGTAGGAACTCCTCTGAGGAAGGCTGCAGAGGTGGCTGTGGCCCTGGTGGAATGAGTTCTAATGCCTGTAAGAACAGTTTTGCCATGAAAGGAATAGCAAAAGCTTATGCAGTGGGCTATTCATTTTGAGATTGTTTGCTTGGAAATTGGCTTTCCTGGAGCTCCTACCGCATAGGCCACAAAGAGCTGTTCTGATTTTCTGAAAGGCTTTGTTCTGTCCAAATAATAACGCAGTTGCCTGTGGATGTCCAAGGAATGTAGTAATCTCTCCCCTTTGTTTTGAGGATTGGGATAAAAAGTAGGTAAATGTATGGCCTGATTTAAAGCTACCCTGGATACCACTTTAGGCATAAAGGACGGGTTGGTTCGTAATGAAACTCTGTCCTGATGGAAGATGATAAAAGGCTGGACAGCCATGAGGGCCTGTAGTTCTGAAACTCTACGAGCTGAAGTGATAGCCAGAAGGAAAGCTGTTTTCCAGGACAAATACTGCAAATCTGATGAAGCAGCTGGCTCAAAAGGAGGCAAAGTCAGTTTTTCCAGAATGAAATTTAGATCCCAAGCAGGTATTGGTTGTTTCCTTGGATGTCTTAAATTCTTAGTCCCTCTGAGGAACTGTCTTAAAAGAGGGTGAGAGAATAAAGGAGGATCAGTGTTGTATTCTGCAGAAATGGCTGAGGCATGGATTTTGATGGAGGAGAACGAAAGTCCACTGCTTAGTAGTTCAGCCAAATATTGTAGTATTTGAGGTAAATTCAGTTTTCCAGGGTTCTGGCCTTTTTTCTCATTCCAGACACAAAAACGTTTCCATTTTGCAGAGTAAGCTTTTCTAGTTGATGGCCTTCTGGCCTCCAAAATGACATCCTGCACCTCCTTGGAGAGTAGGGCCTGCTGTGATGCTAAGGAATCTTCCATGCGGCTAGACTGAGTGTTTTTAGCTGACTGTGAAGAGTTTTGAAGCTGTGCTGAGTCAGAAGAAGAGGCATTAGAGGCAGGGTCCATGGAGGGGAATGAGTCAGGCTCCTCAGGAGTGGGTACCAGTGTTGCCTTGGCCAGTCTGGAGCAATGAGGATCATCTTTGGTCTGTCTGCTCTGGTCCTCAATAGGACTTTGGCCAGCAGAGGAAGAGGCGGGAAGGCATAAACTGTCATTGATGTCCAGCTGAAAGAGAGAGCGTCCACTCTCCAGGCCTTTGGGTGGAAGGTCCTCGAGCAGAATTTTGTCAATTGATTTTTGTGGGAGGCAAAGAGATCTATGTCTGGCCTTCCCCATTCTTGGATTATTTCTGTAAAAACTTTTGGATGCAACCTCCATTCGTGTGGATCTGTCATATTCCTGCTTAGGTTGTCTGCCAGCGTGTTTTCTTTGCCTGGCAAGTACTGTGCTTGGAGTTCCATTTGTAAGTCCATGGCCATGTTCCAAAGTGATATGGCCAGTCTGCATAGGGGAAATGAGTGTGTTCCTCCCTGCTTGTTTATGTACCACATAACTGTGGTGTTGTCCGTTCTTATCAATAGTTGACCTGGTTGTAGAAGGTCCTTGAAAGCTATAATAGCATTTATTACTGCTAGCATTTCTTTTTGATTGATGTGAAGGTGCTTTTCTTTTTGGGACCATTTGCCCTGAATGCACCGGTCTGTCATGTGCGCCCCCCAGGCGTAGTCCGAGGCGTCTGTTGTGATGACTTGATTTGCTTGAGGCTTGCTGAATGGAAGACCTGTGTTTGCTTGACATGCTTGAGCCCACCACAGAAATTCCTTTTGCAGATATGGAAGTAGTGGTATTATTGTTTCCAAACTGTGGCTGTGTTGAGACCATATGTTTTTTAGGTACCATTGTAGTTCTCATATGCAGCTTTGCACATGGGATTAGCAAGATGCAAGATGCCATGAACCCCAGAGCCTGCAGGATTTTCCTTGCAGTCAGCCTGGTGCACTTTGCCAGTGTTTTGAAATATTGAATTAGTTGCCCCTGCTTCTCTGGCGTGAGGTAGGCCATCTGGGTGTTTGTGTCCAAATTGGCACCCAGGAAAATTATATTTCGAGAGGATATTAGCCTTGATTTCTCTTTGTTGACTGTGTATCCCAGAGAGTTTAATAACATTATTACATAAGCCAGATGTTTCAGAAGAATGTGCTTGCTGTCCGCTTGGATCAGGCAGTCGTCCAAATAAGGGTATATTTGTATCCCTTGAAGTCTGCAGTAGGCAATTACTGATGCCAGGCATTTCGTGAATACTCTGGGCGCAGTAGAGAAGCCAAAGGGCAATGCAGAGAATTGATAATGGGATGAACCTGCAAGAAATCTGAGGTATCTTCTGCAATTTTGTCTGATTGGGACATGCAGGTATGCCTCCTTGAGGTCCACTGTTACCAGCCAAGACTCCTTGCCCAGCATGGGAAGAAGTTGCTGTAGAGTGAGCATCTTGAATCTTGGTACGAGTAGGAATGTGTTTAGGATGGAAAGATCCAAAATAGGCTTCCAATCTTTTCCCTTCCTTGGCACCAGAAATAGCCTGGAATAAAAACCTTGACCTTGTTCGTGTGTAGGTACCTCTTGGATAGCTTTCATGTTTATAAGATCTGAAATTTGCTTTTGTGCCTCTGCCCTTTGATTGTGTGGCAGTTTTGGCATGCCTCTCATTTTTGGAAGGGTATGAAAGTGGAATTTGTAGCCTCTGTTTATAATGTCCAGGATCCATTTGTCCTTTGTGACAACATGCCAATTTTTTGAGAATAGTGCCAGCTTTCCTCCTAAGGGGGCTGCCATTTGAGACCTGGTTGGCCTGCAAAGGGGAAAGTCATTGGGTTTGCTTTCTGAAAGATTGTGAGTTGTCCTCACCACCTCTTTGTGTAGGAGCTTGCCATCGTCTGCCTCTGTACGATCCTTGTGGTTGTCCTCTGCCCCTCGGGCGCCTGTATCTGCCTCTTTGGGGTCTGTCCGTGGCAGGAAAGGACCAGTTTTGGAAGGCCAATTTCTACTAAAACGTGGTGGTTGAACCTGCAGAAATTCTTTCACAGTTTGCATTGATTTAGCTTTTTCCTCCATTTTTTGTAATACTTCCTCAGCATTTGCCCCAAATAGTACATCCTTTTGAAGGGGGGCATCTAGTAATTTAGCTTTGACATGATCAGGCAAGGTTTGTTCCTTGAGCCAAGCATGCCTGCGTATGACTGAGCCTGTAACAGCAGCTCTACATGAGGCCTCTAGAGCATCAAAACCACATTGTAAGGTATGTTTACCCACTTGCTCTGCACTATGCATCAAATCCTGCAACTCCTTCAAGTCTGGTTGTTCAGGTTGTGACCTCTTACTTTTCAATTGAGATAACAGAAACTATTGGTATTTTAGCATATGAAACTGACAGTTTAAGGCCCTCATGGTTAAGGTAGCCGAGGTATATACCTTTTTTCCCCACCTTTCTAAGGATCTTGAATCTCTCTCGGAAGGCAATGGATTTTTGGCAATGGAAGCCTTAACTCCCTTGGGTCCCTGTGAGATGGTTTCTAGGTCAGCAGCATGGCTTTTGTAAAGAAATTGGTGTGAGTCAGGAACCCTGTAGTACCTGTCAGGCTTAACTGGAGCTGGAGCTGGAGGTAGAGAGTCCGGGTTAGGCCTCCGAGTAAACATCATCTAGGATGTCCAAGACAGGAGGTATAGCCAGAGGCCTGTGCTGGGGTAACAAAAGAAATTCCCTGAGCCTTTTCTTGGAATCTGAATAATCCTGGCCTTCCCAGTGGAAGTGTTCCCTTAAGGTATGCAAAGTTTCCCCAAATGAGAAATCCTCAGGGGGGGATACAGAAGGAATAGACTCTTCTGCATCGGAGTCTTCAAAAGGGGAGTAAGCCTGTTCCTGATCATCAGAGTGTTCTGAAATAATGGATCCCTGATCAGAGGAGGGGGAATCTTCCTCCACTCTGGGCCTTTTGTCCGGAGGTGGCTGAGAACCTCTGATTAGAGTAATTAAATCCTCAGCCATTTTAAGCATCTGTCTCTTAGGCATGGGGCCTGGAGATGGGCCCTGTGTAACTGGTCTCTTAGGGTGCATGGTTGCTTTAGACTTGGTGAAAGCCTTGATGGAGAAAGAAGAGGAAGGTCTAA
The DNA here is from genome assembly GCF_019279795.1 of Protopterus annectens. Lineage (NCBI taxonomy): Eukaryota > Metazoa > Chordata > Ceratodontiformes > Protopteridae > Protopterus > Protopterus annectens. The sequence goes on along the minus strand of NC_056743.1, from coordinate 228,712,471 downwards.
AGACACCTTGAGTGGAGGTGGACCTGTCCACATTCTGTGTTTCAACGCCAAGAGTGGCTTCGGTATCTGTAGTCGGGATGTGGGCCGAGGAGCCTGCGACTGGTACAGGAGACACCGCCAAAGATGTGTCGTCGGTAGTCAGGGGCTGCGTAGGCACCTCACTGAGAACCGGACCACATGTAGTCGGCTTTGGCGTGGTGTCGGTAGAGGCCGCGGACCTCGAGTGTCGGTCCTTGTCTTTGCGTTTTTTAGACAAAACCGGTGTCGGAGAATCCGACGACATGGTATAGTTAAATGCTTTCCCAAAAAAATGCTGGGCGAACTCCGCCCGACGCTTAATAGTGCGTTTGTTGAATGTAGCACAACAGTGACAGACCGAGACGTCTTGGTCTGGGCCTAAACAAGGTACACAGAGGGAATGGAAATCCTTATGCGGTATTTGCTTCCCACAAGAAATACAATTATTAACTTTGTCTGACATCGGTCTGAGGCAAGAAAAGTTTCAACGGGTACTTAGCTTTTAAGAAGACTTCGGTTTTCCAAATTTTTCGTAATCTCAGGAGCTGGCCGACCGGCACTTGCTAACTGCTTCTGCTTTTCGGGCACTGCGCGGCAAGAAAAACTGAAGAAAATGGCGTCGGCTGGTTCTTTTATACCCCTGTCGCACTGACGTCAGGGAGGAGGCGAAGACAACCGACGCCGGACCTAGACTTTGGAATTCGGCCGACCGAGGACCCGCCTGACGGCAGGAGAGCCCATCTGTTATGACTGCAGCTGTATGCACGATGAACATCACCACTACCACACACACACACACACACACACACACACACACACACACACACACACACACACACACACACAGCTATGAAAATAGCTTTTTCGAGCAACAAGTCAACAGTTTATAAAAATTTTATAAACAAAATACTTAGCCACAGCCAAAAGCGAGACCACGTCTGAGCTTAACGAGTGGCAAACAAGATCTGGGGAATAGATCTGTTGCATGATGGGATACCTCTTAGCCATGAGCCAATTGAAGACTTCGAGCTAGAGTATGGCTGAGTCGGAACCGAGGTTCGGCTCCGAACCCACGGGTAAGAATGAAGGTGAGATTGGACTACATAACATCAGATGTTTCCTTTCATACTTCTGTTATTCTGACTGCATGCATTTGTGCATTTTCACATCAGCAGAACTGCTGACAAGTAAATTACAAAAGGACAATAGAAAAGTCTAAAAATAAGAAGTTATGTACTCACCATAACGTTCCATCTGAGTAGGTAAACTTCATTTGTCTGCAACCTTTGGGAATCGGATCCGACCTCGGATCCGAGCCGGCAATCTTTCATAGCTTACATCCGAGCTCCTAGCTCCTCCCCTTCACCCATAATCCCCTGCCAACCCTGACTGACCTCAGATCAAGTTTGCCCATAACCAATAAGGCTGAGAAAGGAAACTAACTACCTTCCTTAAAGGTCAGAGTAAAACCTCTGGCCAAATAACATCCGAAGGTCAGGGGGAAGCAGGGTGGGACGGTTGCAGACAAATTAAGTTTACCTACTCAGATGGAACGTTATGGTGAGTATATAACTTCTTAATCTGAAGTAGTTAACTTCATTTGTCAGCAACTTTTGGGACAGAGTCCCCAGCTACCTGGACCTTGGGCGGCCTTCATGGAAGGATGTTCCGGAGCACTGCAGAGCCAAAGGATGCTCTCCCTCTAGAGATAATATCCAATTTATAATGGTTGATGAAGGTATGAGGTGAAGCCCAAGTGGCTGTTGAACAAATATCATCCAGGGGTACTCTAGACCGAAAGGCAGCAGAAGTAGACATGGACCGAGTAGAGTGGGCACGGACTCCCTGAGGTGCGGGCCTGCCAGAACTTTCATAAGCCAAAAGGATGCATTGTGAAATCCACCTCGACAAGGTGACCTTCGACACAGATTTACCTAAGTTAAATTTGGCAAAGGAGACGAACAACTGGTCGGATTGTCTATGACCAGCCGTTCTATGAATGTAAAAACGCAGCTGTCTATGCACATCTAAAGAATGTAGTTTGTATTCTCCTTTGTTCTGGTATTCAGGAAAGAAAACTGGCAGATTAATGGATTGGTTAATATTTGCCTCGGAAGCAATCTTAGGAAGGAATGAGGGATTGGTCCTGAGGTAAACCCTATCCTTGTGGAAGGTCAAGTAAGGAGGTTTTACACATAGGGCTTGAAGTTCAGAGACCCTCCTAGCTGAAGTAATAGCGACGAGAAAGGCCGTTTTCCATGACAAATGTTTGAGATCAGCTGAAGCTGCAGGTTCAAAGGGGGAGCTGTCAAGGCCTGAAGTACTAAAGTCAAATCCCAGGGAGGTACTACTTCCTTTATTGGAGGTCTGAGTAGGAAGGTGGCCTTCATAAAGGTCTTACATAACTTCGTGGTGATCAATGGACCCAGTTCATGTCCCACGTGGTAATGAGAGATAACTGCTAGTTGAACTTTGACTGTGGAATAGCTAGCCCCCTGATGAAAAAGCCCTGAAAGGAAATCCAAAGCGGCGGGCAACGGAGCTGTGAAAGGGTCCAGGTTCTGACGCTCCATCCAAATAGCGAAACATCTCCATTTACTACTACAGACTTTCCTAGTAGACGGCTTGTGTGCTGCTACTAGAACAGCTTTAACTGGGGAGGAGATACCGGGAATCCTAGCTCCGAGTGGAACTGGAGCAACCAAGCCGTAAGCTTGAGATTGTCCAGGTTCGGGACTGGGAGGCCTAGGGGGTGGGAAATCAGATCTGGGAGGTGATCTAGAATCCAAAGCGGATTCACCAGATGAGACCAGACGTAAGGGAACCAAGCTTGATGAGGCCAGAATGGGGCAATGAGGATCATTTTGCTCCCCAACCGACTGGCTTTCTGTAGAAGCTTCAGCATCAGAGGTAGAGGGAGGTAAGCATAGAGTAGACCGGGAGGCCAAGCATGCACCAGAGCGTCTCTCGGGGATTCCCCGGCGGGGGGAATTAGAGCGAAGCAGCTGTTGCATTTCGTGTTTGAAGGAGAGGCGAAGAGATCGCAAAAGGGTCGTCCCCATACGGCAAATATCCGCTTTGCTACCTGGGGATTGAGACACCACTCGTAAGGAGACAGTATGGTGCGACTGAGTTTGTCCGCTAGGATGTTGGACCGTCCCGGAATGTGCATTGCAATAAGAAAGCGGTTGGTGGAGATCGCCCATTCCCACACTCTCATAGCTTCTCGACAGAGTGGGTAGGACCTGGTTCCCCCCTGTCTGTTGATGTACCAGACCAGACATGTTGTCTGACTGTACTGCAACTGTTCCTGTAGGAAGAAGGCTCTGAAGTGCTTGCAACGACAACAGCACTGCCCTCATCTCTAGAACATTTATATGCAATGACGTCTCTGTATCGTTCCACGTGCCTTGGACCGTCCTGCCCGCATAATGCCCCCCCACCCAAGGTGAGAGGCGTCCGTGGTCACCGTGGCGAGTGGAGGGGCCATGGAGAAAGGGCGTCCCACTTTGAGGTCCGCTGATTGCAACCACCATGCGAGAGCCCTTTTGCAAGCCTTGCTGAGGGGAATGGGGTGACAGAGGGTATCGATGGAAGGACCATTGGACTTGGAGAGTCCACTGTAAAACCCTCATGTTCAGGCGAGCCATGGGGAGCAGGGTAATTGCGGCCGCTATGGAGCCCAGCGCCCTCAGGACCAATCCCGCCAGGGGAGCCGATGATAGTAAAATGGCCCGCACATGTAGCCTCAGGGTGTGAAGTCGCTCGGTGGTTAAGAAGGCTAGTAAGTTGTTGGTGTCTAATCTGGCCCCGATAAAGTCTATCACCTGAGTCGGGTTGAGAAAGGATTTGTCTGTGCTGACGGTGATCCCCAGCCGGGGAGCAAGGTGGAGAAAGTAATTCCTGGCTGAGCAGAGTAGATGCCTTGCTGGGGCGGTCAGGAGCCAGTCGTCTAGGTATGGAAACACCTGCATTCCCTGGAGCCTCAGGTGGGCCGCTATCACTGCTAATACCTTGGTGAACACCCTGGGGGCTCAGGTGAGACTGAAGGGAAGGACCCTGAACTAATAATGACCGGCTCCTAGCCGGAAGCGGAGAAACCTCCTGGATCGTTTGTCCATCAAAATGTGGTAATACGCATCCTTGAGGTCTATCGAGCACATCCAGTCGCTCTCCCGCAACAGGGGGAGAATGGATTGAAGAGTGACCATCCGGAACTTCTCTTTGGTTACGGACAGGTTCAGGAGGGAGAGATCAAGGATTGGCCTTAGGTGCCCCCATCTTTTTTGGCACCAAAAAGAACCTGGAGTAGTAACCCGATCAAAACTGATCTGGGGGGATGTGTTGGATGGCTCTTTTTCCTAAGAGCTGTTGAATTTCCGCAGTTGCAGCCTCCCTCTGATCGGGTGGGACGTCGGGGAGGTGTTTGGGTTGGTGAGGGATGTGAGAAAAGGGAATATGGTATCCTCTGGATATGATGCGAAGCACCCAGCGGTCTGTTGTGATGGACTCCCAAAGCTGCCAGGTACCTCAAAAAACGTCCCCTGACTGCCTCCAGAGAGGAGCAGTCGGGCAATCCCTCAGGGTCGCTGGGTGGGCCGGTCAGAGAAAGCTTCTCTGGACCCACCATTCCTCGGGCCCCCTCTGCCTCTAGGGTGGCGTCCACCCTGTCCTCCTCTGCCACGGAAGGACAGGGGATCCGGAGCGGACTGGGATTGTTGCGACTTCCGGAACCACATCTTCTTCTGTCCCTTTTGGTTCTTGGAGAAGGACCTCTGGGGAGCAGAAAAGCGGACTCCGACGGCAGACAACGTCTTCCCATCCTTTTCGCTCTGGATCAAAGTCTCGCGAACGGTCTTGCCAAACAGGGAAGAACCATCGAAAGGGGCATTCGCAAATGATGCCTTGAATGGTTCCGCGAAATCGCAATGCCGGAGCCAGGCCTGACATTGCATGACTAGGCCTGTTCCACTGGCTCTAGTGGCTCCCTCTGTGGCGTGGGACAACAGTCGCATAGAGGTGTTAGATATGGACCTGAGAGTGGCCATCCGAGTAGAGTACAACCGTTTGTCCTCCACCGACATGGACTCCGGGAGCGACGCAGCGTACTCTTTGATAAGGTCCCACTGCAGTCGAATAACGTGTGCCATGTAGTTCAGAGACCTCACCGAGAAGGTCGCTGAACTAAAGGCCCACTTCCCTAAACGGTCCATCAAATGGGACTCCATGCTCGGTGGATGGACCGAGGGACACTCGAGCCAATTCCCTCTTGGTGGCCGCCACCAACATGGCATCTACGGGGGGACCCTTGCTCCAATGGGACCTCTGAGGGCGGACTAAGGATCTTGTCCGGGCGTTTGGGGACTGGCTCCACAGTGTCCGGCTCCTTCCATGCCCTGGTAATAAGGTCCACTAAGGGGTCGGGCGGACGGGACACCCAAGAGGTAAGATGGGCCTGCTTCGAATGCCTACAGGAACATGGATTCATCAGAGGAAGCCTTGGGGGCAGACCACCCCCCTCTTATCCTGAGCATTTCCATGATGTCTCTGAAGGAGACAGCCTCGGGGGGTGACCTAGGGGAGCCTTTCCCTTCATCCAAATCTGTGTCATCAGTCAAGGACTCGGGGGAGTCCACGTGCCTCCTCTTGCACTTTCGCTTGTGAGGGACGTCCTCGGAGGGGCTGTCCGAGGACGTCTCACCAGCCACGTCCTGTTCCAAGGGAACGACCTGGGACATCAAGGCAGGCTGTCCCTTGGGCCGGGTGATGGAAGCCGGACCCAACAGAGAGGGAGTGCGGGGTGGAGCCGTAGCAAGGACCGGGGGCCTGGAAGCACTCGACAGTGCCCTCTCCACATCGAAAGCCAAAGGAGAGCCGCTCCCTCTGGGATCCGAGAGCAGACCCTCGCTCGGATCCGATGGACGGATCGGGGTCGGCGCCGAAGCCATCTCATCCGACGGACCAATGTGCTTCGACCTACATGGAGCCGAAGACACACTGATTCCCTCGGATCCGACGCTCAGCCCACAGCTCCGAGAGCCCGGATCTGACAAAAACAGACCCGACAAGCTCGACGGAAGAGTCGGCGCCGAAGTACCCGATACTGTCGACGCCTACCCACCTCCGGCTCCAAGGCTGCTCAGCTCCGAAGGCTCCGAACCCGGGAAGTGGGTCGGAGAAGGAGCTATCAGGGCAAAGAAAGGTGTCAAGCTCCCCCCCGGAGGGGGGGGGGGCAGGAGCACTCCCATCTGCAGTTGGGCCTGGAGAAACCTTTGCATCATCCGGTCCAAATCTGCGTCGGAAAGGCTGCGAGTCGATCTTGACGAGGCCACCGAGGCTGGCCGGGAATGCCGCCTCGATGACCTCGACGGAGATCGGGTCTCCTCCTCCTCGGGGCCCGGTGAGAAGCATGGAGACCGGATCCGAGAAGGAGGAGACCGGGAAGCCCTGGAGGGAGAAGACCGCTTAGCCGGGGGGCCGATGCGGAGGCCTCGGCCCGCCGCTTGTGGTGCTTCTCCCTCCTTTTTTCTTTCCTGGCCTCCCTCTCCTCCGGAGCTGCAGCGGGAGTTTGAGTCCCGACTGGAGGGAGAGAGGCAGGAGTGGAGGCCACAGAAGCACCGGAGGCCGAAGCCGAATCCGGGGGCAAAAGTCCCGCTAGGATCAGCTTCGACCTCAGGTCCTTCAGTGCCCTGGGGTTGAACGCCGCGCAGATGGAACTCCCAGAGGAAAGGTGTTCAACCCCAAGGCACTGCACACACCGAGTGTGGCCATCCGCTGGGGAGAGCTGATGGCCACACTCTGTGCACTTGGAAAAGATGGGTTTTGGGGCCTCAGACATTTTAAAGAAAGATCCACTCATTAGGCCCCAAACACACAACACACAGAACGCTATGACCAGCGAAGGGGAGGGAGGGTAAGTTTAACTAAAAAGGCGGTATAAACTAGGATAGTTTTAGTCAAAAAATGGAACCTGACCACACAACACTCACTCGACATTTAAGGGGATAATAAAAATTGAAAATCTCTCACAAAAACCTTACGACACCAGGAGCTCAAAACCTAGCTGCTGACAAGAAGCGCGGCAAACTAGATCTGGGGTCAGTCAGGGTTGGCAGGGGATTATGGGTGAAGGGGAGGAGCTAGGAGCTCGGATCTAAGCTATGAAAGATTGCCGGCTCGGATCCGAGGTCGGATCCGATTCCCAAAGGTTGCTGACAAATGAAGTTAACTACTTCAGATCAGACATTATGTGACTTCCCACAGAAGGCCAAAAAAGATGCCAAGAGGAAATAAAATCTATGTGCGTGACTAGCACTCTATATAACAACTGTAGTAATTCAGTTATGTGAGACAGGAACAGAGAGGTATTTTGTAGAAGTCATCATTCATATCTGTAATGAAGAAAAACTTTGTAAATAATTGCTACAAACTAACAGAGTAGTACATGTGGTTTGTTTATAAAAAGCTATTTATTGGTTACTGCTCAAAGTCAGATGCTGCATCAGTGTATATTCTGCAAGTTTCTATGGTTAACAGACTGTGATAACTAGACTTTGATTTCAGCAGTAAACAGCCAGCAAGACTTTGTGTCTTAAGAAGACTAAGTCCAGTCCAGCAAATTCCAGCACAGCACAGAAACAGACCGCACAAATTAAAATAAAATTTTCAGAAGGCCTAAGGGACTCTGACTCAATCAAGGCCTGTGGTTGTACATCTGCGGACTGCAGGAACTGCAAAGGCGTCTCACTGGCTCTCGCCTGACTGACGACCAACTTAATATCATCCAAGGATTTAGCTTTCTGAGGCCTGTCGCGGTCCTTATCCTTGCGCTTCTTCGGAACATCCGATGCCTGAAGACCAGCAGATGCCATACCAATGAACTTAGGCCAATCTCCAAAAATGCCTAGCCAAAATCTTAGCCCGATGACAGATAGTACGTGGATTAAAGGAGGCACAGAGATCACACTTGGGAACTTCGTACTCAAGTCCTAAACAAGTAATGCAATAGTAATGCAATAGAAATTAAAATCTCTATGGGGAATCTGATTTCCACAGGTATGGCAATTATTAACTTTTTCTGACATTTAAGGCAAGAAAAGAGGATCCCCAACGGGGTACTTAGCTGTAGTAGACTTCAACTCTTGTAGTCGGAAACCAACAAAGGTAAACTGCCGACCGGCACTCGTGCATGAAAAGCTTCTGCTTCGGGCTCCGCGGCAAGGAAGACTGAGGAAGTGACTTTGGCTGCCTCCTTTTGTATCAGACACCCTGACGTCCTTTACAACCGATGGCAACCGATGTCATTTTTACTTACCTTTGGTATTCTGGATGACTGAGGGCTACCGGGAGCCGGATAACCCATTTGTTAGGACTGCAACAGTGAAACACGATGAACATTCCGCCATATCACCAATGCACTCAAGTCTCTCAACAGGTACTGTTATGACTCTGTCATAGTCCATGTTGCAGTGAATGACTTGAGACCTAACTCACTGGACTATATGAAAAGAGACATGATCGAGCTCGCTGAGTACGTGTCCCAGGCAGGTATGTCCCTAGCTTTAAGCAGCATTCAACTGTCACCCAGAATGATGCTTCAATACAAACAGAAAATAAGTGACTAACAACTGGCTTAGTTTCTGTTGTCATTCAAAGGGGACCCAGTACCTGAAAGCCTGGGATGACATGAGTGACAAGCCATGATGCTTTGCCGGAGATGGCCTGCATCTGTCTCCCTTGGGCTTCAGGCTCCTGGCAAAGGCTCTTGCCTCCCCCACTTTTTTAGGCAATGCCATGAGGTCAAAACTACCAACATGAAAATTTCATCAAAACGCAAATTAAAGGTTATGCTGCTAAATGCTAGGAGTCTAAACATGAAACTGCAGTCATTGCAAGCATTCTTAACCCTGGAAGAAGCCGACATTTGTGCAGTCACAGAAATCTGGTACAAAGCTGCAGAGAGCACCCCAGCCATACCAGGTTATTCATCCTATCATTCTTTCAGACCCCAAGCCGTGGGCAGCAAAACAAAAGGAGGTGGAGTTGCTATATATATATATATATATATATATATATATATATATATATATATATATATATATATATATATATATATATATATATATATATATATATATATATATGAAAAGACGTACACACCTCTATGCTGGTCAAACAGTATGATGCACAGGAAATACTGACAAGACTCCTATTCAAATCATAGCTAGCTACAGGCGTCCAACTCTGATTCAAGATGCCCGCTCCACCTATCTGGACCTCTTTGGATCTATCAAGATTCAACCCTTTACCCTGATCCTGGGCAGCTTTAACTATCCAACCATAGACTGGAAGAAATACTTGTGCCAAAAAACAAATGCCTAGAGATTCCTTGATTTCGTCAATGCAAATGCCTTGGACCAGTTGGATGACACCCCCCACAAGAGGTGAAAATATCTTGAACTTGATATTAAACATGAGTAACCACTGCAACATCCCTACAGCATCATCATCCCTGGTAAGATCCGACCACAAGCAGTCACTTTCGAAGTCACCATCTCCCCCGAACCCCCCCTCCCCCCCAGCTAGGGTCAAACAAAAAAGCTTCTCCAAAGCTGATAACCTCCTGAGGGAACGTATAAACAGCTTCACACAGCAACCTCCCCTCCACAGAAACTGGCACATATGTCCAAACTTACACCAAAGTACTATATGAGCATTTATACAGGTGCATGGAATCAGGAATACCAGACAGAAAGAGAAGAGTAAACCTGTCTGGTGGACATCTACAATAAACAAACTCTATAATAAAAGGAAAAATTACTGCCCAGGACCAAGAGGGAGCAGGTGTCTAATTGGAAGCAATATCTACTTAGCCAGAACAAGCAAATAAGAGCACTAGTGAAATCCTCCAAAGCAAACAGAGTCCAAACTGGCCACATCTACTACAGACAATCATAAGGCTTTCTTCACATAAGTCCACAATCTCAAGGAAAGCACCCAGATCTGCTCAGAACTGGTGATCAAGGACACCACATACAGAAACCCTGTAGATATAGCCAACCTACTGGCAGACAGGTGCAGTGAAAACTTCATTCCTCTGTCCCCCCCATCAGTAAAACAGGACATCCCCACTACCTGCCCCCCCTTATCCCTAGGGAGCAAATAATCATTGTCCTCTCAAAGGCAAAAATACAGTCTCCGTGGGACCCGATAACATACCAGGCTGCATCCTACATGAACTCAGGCAGGAACTTGCAGCACTATTAGGCACCCTATTCAACCAAAGCCTGAGTACTGGCTTCGTCCCAGCCGAGTGGAGGACTGCGACTGTAATCCGACTGCACAAAGGCGGAGCGTCCACCCATTGAGGAAATTATAGACTCATCAGCCTAACTAACCTGATCTGCAAAGCTATGGACCTCATTAAAAAGGACATTGGCAACCTCCAGACACTTGATCCCACACAGTTTGGTTTTATCAAGGGGGGGGTTCATACCTGTTAAATTTGGTTGACTTCTTTGAGACAGTCACCAAGGCCACAGACGAGGGGAAGACTATGCACACCAACTACCTTGACCTGGCAAAGGCCTTTGATACTATTCCCCACTCAGGTATAATAGATAAACTCCCTCAACTAGGCATCAATCCACATGTTACCAGATGGGTAGCAAACTGGCCCCACTGACAGAACCCACCTAGTCAAAATAGGAGAAGCCACCTCAAGTAGTAGACCCGTAACAAGAGATGTACCCCAGGGATCGGTCTTGGGGCCTCTGCTGTTTGGGATATACTTCTCAGAGATGCACGCCAAATCTAGTGGTCTATGGCTGACCAACTTTGCACATGGCTGCAAGCTGCGCGTTGTCATCAATTCCCCTAGTGATGTGAACAAATGACTGGTGCCAGAAACATGTCCTCAAACGGAATGCCAAAAAATGCATAATCATCCCTTTTGGGGAGAATAACGCCCCTACAAATTATCACATTGCATGCTTAGTGCCTTAATGTCAATCAGTCGTGAGGGACTTGGAAACCCATGTTGATAGCAAACTGACTTTTGACCACCATATTGCCTCCACTGTATGTAAAGCTTTCTACACGGCCCACCTCACTAGTAAGGGTATCTCACCCAGGGACAAGGTGGTCATAACATCCCTGTATTCTTCCCTTATAAGACCAACTATTGAATACAATGGCCCCTTTCAGCATGTACCTCACAAAGCACATACAGCAGCTGGAGAGACCACAGAGATTCCTCACCCAGAGAATCTAGGGCCTCAAACATCTACCCTACACAGATAGGCTAAAAGCCCTGTCCCTCTACTCATTCTCCTACAGACTCCTCAAAGGTGACCTTTGTCTAGCATACAAAGCAATCTCAGACCCAGTCTTGATGGCATTGCTGCATATCCGCAAGTCAAGTTTCACTCGAGTAACCCGTACGCGAGACCTCAACCTGGTCTGTGACATCTATAGGACTTGTTGTCAGGACAGATGTGTCTCAGAGCCTCCCCCTTTTGTGGAATAGACTCCCTCTCCATGTAAAGCAGAGTACCTCATTAAACCTTTTTAAGCACAACCTGGATAACTGGATGGGAAATGGAAAATACACCCCTGGGATTCCACCTATGCCCCTGCGGGACAGTAGCATATGGTGCTGACTTGTTGGAACATGGGCTAAATTCTTGGCTAGCCTTGTAAGGGCCTCAGGGCCAATAGCCTAGTAACTTCCTACTATCCTATGGTCTATGAGGAGGAGATTTTGCAGAAGAGTGTGTCAAATCAGAGGCCTTTAGAATTTTGGCAGGAAGAGGAGGAAAGCCTTTAAGTACCAGCTTGTTTCTATGTTCACTCAAAGCTCTGTAGATGAACCCCAAACAAATATCACATTCAACATCAAGATGTTGAGACTCATAGCCGGCCTTAGGCATAGGCCAATTAGGTGGCCGCCTAGGGCACTGCTGTAGCAGGGGCACTTTTCCAGTATTTATTTGGTATAGGTAGACCAGGATGGGGGCACCAGATGGTGTGGTAGGGGGCACCGTGGAGCCCTTTTGCCTAGGGCACCAGTTGACCTAAGGCTGCTCCTGCCCAGACCCTAGACAATACACACACTGAGGGGTATCAGAGTTAGGAATCTTATGTCTGCCTGAAGAGCACCTTTTAAATCCAGTGGATTTGTCAGATATAATGTACCAAAGAACAACCAACACAACAATACAAGAGATAGAATAGGCAACAATACTAGCAATGGTAGTTAGAAAATCTCAAAATCGAGATATGGAAATTCCAACAATGGTAATAAAATTACTAATTAACTAGTAGAAAAAAAATAGGTGGAAATATATGAGAGAAGGGAGAGGTGAGAGGCAGCAATACGCTAAATAATCAGAAATTATATCATAATATTACAGTATTATATATATATATATATATATATATATATATATATATATATATATATATATATATATATATATATACACACACACACACACACACACACACACACACACACACAATATATATTTGTATGGGTGCATGTGTATAAAATTTATAAATGCGGATGCAAACAACAACAGAGTCAAAGACCCTATCAAAGCAACATTTTTTTGCCTAAAGCTTCAGCCACATCAACCACATCTGATCGGTGGAAGTGGCAAATAAGATCGGAGGTAATGTGGAGGTTGGATGGGGATTATGGGTAAAGGGAGGAGCTTGAGCTACAGATCCAAAGTCTGAGAAGTGGCCAAAGTTGGAGCCGATGTCAGATCAGAGACCCAAAGTTTGAGGAATAGACAAAAAAGGTAACATCATATCTACTAGGTTTGCAGATAAATGTAAATAGGCCTTACTGGGACTTTTGTCAGGACATGGACTCTCTCTCGGGCCCACATTTAATAGATAAATGGGATACTGTCAAGTGTTTTGTTGCATCTCCAGTAAAAACATATTCTAGGGAGGCTTGAGAGAGTAAAATACACAGGGTATAGTCCATGGAGAGGGAAATAATAGAGCTGGAAGTTAAAAAGGTTAAGGGGATAGAAATCATTTATTGGGAGAGGAAAGGACAATGGAGGAGTTACTGGACAAAATATTCTACTTTAAAGGAAGGGATACAGAAATGGTTTTCCCCAGAATTCCTCCAGATATCAAAAACTGCTGGAGTCTAAAGGTATGGCAACAAAAGCCACTCATATTTCAGTTTTTATACTTTGCCACGAATGGTAAAAAGTTGACAAATCCACAGGTTATTTTGGAAGAGTTTAGAAATTATAATAAATTTATAACACGCTGATTTGGACCGATTGCTGGATGAGCTGAATCTTCCCAACATTTCTTTGCCTCAGGAAGATGCTCTGGTGGTGTCAGTGACAATGTCTGAGCAAAAGCACATTACCCAGGCACAGAGGAAGGCAGCATCCCACTGAATGTCTGAAAGTTGTGAGAAGACCCTTGTTTAAATGTTCTGATTCAATTGTACAATGAAGTGCTAGTCTCTGGGAGGATCCCTGATACCTGGAAGCTGACCACCCTGGTACAAACATTCAAACAGGATAAAACTTGTGGTCCGCCAACCTCCTATAGGCCAATTTCCAAACTCGACTAGGATTACAAGCTACTTATGGATACATTAACTGCCAGACCTGCAAAAAAAGCATCTAAGGGCGCTCGTGAAATTGGATGAACTTGGTTTTGTGGGATAGCAGCAGACTCTTGATAGCATAATAAAAAAGTGACCCTAAATTAGGAACAGGAGAAGGAAGGAAGGAACACTAGAGTTTACAAGCCTGGATGCAAAAAAAAAATAAACATTTCATTGGGATGAGTTTTTTTTTTTTTTTTTTAATGAAAATGCTACTGGCATTTGGCCTTTGCATTTGGTTTGTAGAGTTATTTTTTAATAGATACACACTCAGAGACCTGTATTAAATCACAGTTTGGCCTGTCCCTGCCCCTTCCTCTCTTGCAATGTAGAAGGCAGGGCTGCCTGCTCTCCCCAGTTTTATTCATCCTGTATATACAGCCCCTGGTGAAGTTCACTCACACCTCCAAGATACAGGACTATAGGGTGGATCTGGAGGAAAACTAACATTCCAGTGTTTCAGGGTAGACATGGAGGGACCTGCCCAAGCTGTGCAGATTTCTGCAGGCCTTTGGAAGAATATCCAGCTATTAAGTTAATGTAAACAAGACCCAGGCCTTGATAATAGATTATAGTCCCCCATTCAAGAAAAGATTGGCTTCCCTAACCTCTTAAGGATAGAGATTTTCAATACTCGTGGGTCTGGCTTGCCCAAACATTGAAGGAATCTATGTGTAGGATTTTCAGTCTGTTTTTAGACAGGACGAAGACAGAGTTTAGGATATGGAAGATGCTTTTTTCAGACCTTGATCAAAATGTCAAGGCAATGTCCTACTTCAATCCCCCCCCCACATACCTATGGATTTCAAACATTCCCATATGATATCCCAAGAAGGTCTCTCAGGACTGTTAACGACCTGATGACTAAATGCAAATAAGATGTCAAACTTAGAGAATGGTGAGACAGATTAACTTCAGATAAAGAATGGGGAGGATTAGGTCTCTAGGACCCAGCTGGATACTACTATGCAGTTCAACTAAAGACCTTCTTAGAACTCTAATCTGCTACATACAATGCTACATGGAAATGCAATATTATACAAATATCTGTTCCCTGGCAGAGAAAAATTGTCAATTTAATTTATGGTCCCACTGTCTGAGACATCTAGGTTTCACTCTTCCTCTTAAGTAACTATTCCTTACCATATTCTTTTAGATGAGTTTGGATAAGATGAAGCCCTGACAGTACTCTAATTTCTACTGACCTAACAAAAACAGACAAGACGATGACTCTTTTAGGAATTAGCAAAGAAAAGGTACAATCTAAAATACTGGAAACAATTGTTGAAGGGTCAATGTGTCAGCTGCTTCAAGAGGATCTGGAGCTCGGCCAGGGCCAAGACTAAAATTTGAAGGAATGCTAGTAGCAGCAAATGAACTACACATCTTCCCTGACAAAGAAATGTTTAGACCAAAGTTGGTAAAAATGTTCGAGTCCAATTGATTGGAAATTTATGTTTTGCAAAGATTATTGGTGCAGGCTACAAAAGGCATAGAGGGTTAGTTAAAATGGTGTCTTTCCAATGGCAAGCAAGATGGGAGATAGAACTCCAGATACATTACTACTGTAAATCAATGGAGACAGGTGTACGCCTTCACTAGATACTCCACCAATTGTCCTCGTCATTTTTAGACTAGCAACCTTTTTTTTTTTTTTTTTTTTTTTTAAATTAAAGAATAACAGACAAAAAAGCAATCATTACCTGTTAAAAATATGAAATGGTCCCATGTGTATAGGCAGTTCTGGAATTAACAGAAGAACTTCTAAGAAGTAAAGCAAAAGTTTTAAAGATATGCAGCATCGGGGTGTGGAGTAAATGGGCCTAGTTTCAGGTTGATAATTACAAAGAAAAGAAAAGATACTACTTTCGCTCACTGAGCAGTTCTTGGAAGAAACAGGTTCTGGAAATATTGAACTGGAAGTGTAGTTTGGTGGACTTTTGCTCCTATTAACCAAGTCTTGCAGTCCATGGCTTAATGGTAAATAACTGCAATACTGCTTACTGCCTGGTCAATAACTCACAAGTCTGTATTGCCATAAATTATATTTGCAAAGTCAAAGTAAACTTTATTGTTGATCAGATACACATACCAGTGCAAGCTGAATTAAATTACATTGTTTTGGTCTCCGTGCAAGACTTAACAATGAACACGTAGCTTGTTGCAAGACTAATGCACATACAGTAATAATTAAAATATTAACAAACACAATAAATTACCACAACTGGATAGGAAGACATTAGACAGCATTATACTAGTACGTATTGCAAGACTATGACTTCACATTGTGATTGCTTAGAATATTGCACTTCATCAGTTGTGTATGATATATTCTGATGTTCATATTGCACAAGTTGGAGTGGTGACTCACATCTGACTATTGCACATTCAGGAAGTAATAGCGCAAGAAATCAGGCTAACTGTACCAGTTATTGAAGCAATTTGCCATAGTGAATACTATAGCTGATACTTCATAGCAAGTGACATATTGATCTAATTATTAGTTGTCATGCCTGGCATTCAAGTTCAGCAGCCTTATGGATAGAGGGAAGAAGCACCTGTTCAATATAAATGTTGTGCAGTGTAAGCTGCGATACCACCTGCCAGAGGAAAGGCAGAAGTATATGCCATGGGCAGGGTGAGTGGGATCATTGATTATCTTCCTAGCCCTTCCCACACACAGAGTCTTGTGCAGATCATCCATGGGTGGGAGCGAGGAACCAATGACTTCCGCCATCCACACTACCCTCAGGAGAGCCTTGCAGTCAGATGCTTTGCAGTTACCATACCAAACTATGTTGTTATTTGAGAGGATACGAAGGCTTTGAGGATGGACTGACACAGGTTTCCCTTCCTCAGTTTCCATAGGAAGTGCAGATGCTGTTGTGCCTTCTTCACTGTGTGGTCAATATGAGTTGACCAGGATAGGTCATCTGAGATGTGCACCCCAGGAACTTAGTGTCTCTGACTCCTAACCGTCACCCCCTTAATTTCCAGAGGTTGATGCATCTCCCGAGTTCTCCTGAAGTTCACTATTAATTGTTTGGTCTTGCTTACATTTAAGGACAGATTGGTGTACACCAGTCTATTAGATGGTCCACGTCATCCATGTATGCTGTTTCCTCACCATTTCTGACAAGACCTATGACAGTAGTATCATCTGCAAACTTGATGATTTTGTTGGATTCATGCAGTCATGTGTGAACAAGGTGAACAACAGAGGACTCAAGGCACAGGCTGAGGGACACCCATGCTCAATGTAATACTGACTTGAACTGTTATTTCCCACACATATTTTTTGGGGTAAGTTGATGAGAAAGTCCAGTATCCAGTTACATAGCGGCGGGTGTTGATATCCACCTGGATCAGTTCTGACATCAGATTCTGGGGGATGACATTGTTAAAGGCTGAACTAAAATCATTGAACAGCATTCTGATATAACAATTCTTGTTCTATAGATGTGCCAAGGATTCAGGAAGTTCTATAGCTACTGCATCAGCTGTGCAGTTGTTAGTTCTATAAGCAAACTGTAATGTATCCAGTACTGCAGGTAGGCTTGAAGAGATATGGTTCTTGATCAACCGCTCAAAACACTTCCATTACTGTTTTCAAGAAATGTTTGGAATTAGCTGTTAACCCATGATGACTTATTTATATGGCCTGCTTGTTGTTACTGGTTTTGTAATAAGGTTTGCATTAAAAAAAAAAAAAAAAAAGAAAGAAAAGAAGATTGCTTTGATGAATAAGATAAATGAAAAAAATAAATTTAATTTTTACCCAGATATACACTAGATGTATGTACTCTGTCTACGTTAAGTTCAGCATGCACATATGAAAAGAAATGTAGGGTTACTCTTTGTACTTTAAAGTAAATGGAGGCCAGCTAAGGAACTAAAACAAAGGATGCTGTAAGAAAAGGTCACAGAGTGGTCTTGGTGACTGAAAGGCGAATCCTGAATCTCTAACACCTGAACTGTCTCAAAGAAAGATCCATTCAGTCTCTCAACACCTATTTGCCCAAATGTTGTTTTACTGAATTTTGCAAAACGAAGTGTTACTTACCAAACTTCAGCAAAATACAGAACCAGTCTACATATACGAGCAGGGAAGGATGTTTTCATGAGATACTGTATCTTTAACATTACACAGCCTTTCCTGCATTGCTAATACCTCAGAAAGTTAAGGGGTGGGGGTCCCTCATTCCTGTTTCTTAACACAATTCTCCTGTACTCTATCAATATGACAGATTCCCTGATATGAGGCTACCAGTGTTAGTATACAATGTTAAAATGAATGAGGGGCTCCCAATAATCCCAGCTTGTAAGATTTTATTTGTGTGCGTGTGCCCACAAGACTATAAACATTCATTTAAATTAATGATCAGAGTCTTGTAGTTTGGGATACGGAGGAAGAAGAAGAAGAAGAAACTACCTAAGCTAATGGAAAAAATACAACACAACAAAAACATTATTTTGCAAATATAATATAGAAGATGATAAGCAGTTCCAGCACCAGAAAGCAGGGAAAGTGAAACTGCAAAGATCAAGAAGAAAAATGTAACGCTCTACTCTTACAATAAAGATAAACCAAAGAATTAATGAACTCAGCAATTACAGAGAACAATTTTCTGGAAATGATATATACTTGCACTTTGCAAGTGAAACTTTTTCTCAAAACATAAAATGACTAAATAACCTGACTGAATACATTTCTGTAAACGTGGTTGTCTCATACAACAAGTTAACATGTACCTATTACCTACAGACCAGAATGCATGACCAAAACAAACTGGTAAGAGGTCCCAACGACATTCAGTCTGAAACTGTCACCACCAGACTGACAGGGACAGTGAAAGTCACCAAATTACTGCAAACTGGTTACATCACAGAGTTAATTATGCATAAAGGGTATTAAACCTCCATGTCACTGCAACTATGTAGCAAATATTTGTGACTTGCATTATTGATCCATATATCTAGCCAACTTGGCAATGGCAATTTCTGCTCACCTTTTGGTAAATCACATAAGTAACAAAGTCAAACAAACATAAGTAACAAAGTCTGAAAATTTACACGGAACACAAAAGTACACTTTCAGAGTCAGTACTATTAAAACTGTTACAAAGAATTAGAATCTTAGAAAGAAAAGTCATGACATATTTAACCAAACAACCTTGCACACCTTAAAAGTACTCCTGATGTATGCCTTGGAGGTTAAAAGAATACCAGTTTTAAAACAGTGCTAGAGGGGCAAAGGAAAACTTTTTTTTTGCTTTATTACAAAAGGATGACTGGATACACTTCATCAAAGTGAACCTCACAGGTCTGCAAACTAAATTTTCCAGCAGACGAGAGCCATTAAGTGACTGTCTGCAGGACCTGACATTTCTTCCACAGCCATACAATATATTTATAAACAAATCTTTTAACATTAGAAATTCACAACACAATGCCACTCAGCACCTACAAAAACAGCACTGTTTTACAAGCATACCACAACCATACCTTCCTGTAAGCATCGCACACAAGGATCATTTCTTGCAGCAGCTTGCCATCAGGTGTTGTCTTTGGCACTATCTCCCAAAAAACAAGTAGCAGCTTTTTGATAGTGTGGTCCTGTAATGGCAGTACAAAGCGAATGATGGTCATCAGCAGTCCAGGAAGCTTCTCTCCATTCAGGATCATAATAATGACTTTCTTCAGAGCTTCTGTTTTAGATTTCACATCTCCCTTTTCTATAATGAATGGAAAAAGACGACAAAATACAACAACCGTAATTAACAATCAAAAGGAAGCTACTGTGAATGCAGCAAATACACATTACAAAATACTACAACACTTCTACTTATACACTTTCACTCCTGAAACACTTTTGTCATAATGAAAACCTAGCAAATAAGAATGAACTAATTTGGTCCCTCAAGAGTGACTTATTAAAACGGATTACACATTACAAGTTTTGATAAATAAATACTGCCAATGATATGTTCTTAATTATGCAGAATTCAGAGTTATGGCTATCTGTAGCACCTGGGATAATAAAGAAACACGAACACGGGAAGCATGGAAGGCAAAGAAAAACGTAGTTCAATATGGAAAGCCCTTTCACAATGTTAAAATGGCTTCATCAGACCAAAGCAAAACGTAAACACCTACATTACATAAAAAATTACAGCCAATTGCAGAGCATCAAGCTAAACACATCCACCTGACACAATTAAAAAAATATAATAAAAATAATTCAAACATACCACAAAGCAGGGTACTGTCTAAATGTAAACGTTTTCAGCAGACACAAAAATTTTCATGACAGCTACTTGTTCCTTAATCCCCAAGATTTTTAAAACAGGTTTCAAGGAAACATGATCATTGAGCCCAGAAAACCCCTATTGGACCTCATCCTCAAGATCCATTCTAGCTCAACTGTCTCAGCTCTATTCCTTAGATCACCTAACCTAGGACACAAGTAAACACCATCTATAACAAAACCTAAACTCATGAGAAGCCCCTCTCTCAAAAACATGCTTAGCAAGGGCATTACATATATAGTCCTAATAAAATCCATATGTTCCCTAATGCACTCTTTCAAGCTGCGACTGGTCTTCCCAATGTAAAAGCACGGACAGATAACACAATAAGCTAAATATATATAATGTCCTTAGTTTCACAATCTGCTTTAACCTGAAAGTTAAATCTAATGCCAGTTCTGGATTCGTAAAGCAACTACTACTATCAATATAGACACAAAAATTACACCTATTGCAAGGAAAAGTGCCTGGAGTATCACCAGCTAGTCTAGGTTTTTTAAATCTCTCAGGATAACATAGTATCCTTTTCAAACTTCTCTTATTCTTTAAAGTAAAAGCTGGACACCCCCCCCACAACCCCTTTAATCTTATCGTCCATAAGACGTATAGGCCAGTGCTTTTTAATGATGTCAGTAACAACACTAACTTCACTGCTATGGTGTAGGGAGAAAAGAAAACCTCTCATTTCCTTATCAGCCACATCAGCATCCAGTATATTAGTTGCTCTCGAAAAATATGGTTTGGCATGTGAAGTCCTCATCTGAACGCTTAGTGCTAATCCCTCGCTCCACCTCATTCTGTTTATATCCACGATGCAAAAATTGATGCCCAAGAGCAACAATCCCCCTATTAAAACCTTCACTTACATTCAACCTAGAGGCATGCACTCCATGGCCTTTAACTATGTTCTTGAACAAATGCCAGGGATGCATGTTAGTCCTACGCAACAAGGAATTCCTATAGTATCCATTCCTGAATAACCTAGTACCAAAGATGTTATTATATCTAAGCACTTCAACGTCCAAAAATTCTATATTGGTAACTGAATACTTAACAGAGAACTTTAAAAAAAGATGTAGTACTATGTAAAAACTCAATAAAGTTATACAAATCATTAGCCGTACCTGTCCACAACATAAAAATGTCATCCACAAAACAGGGATAAAAACTAATATAAGTAGAAAAATCATGACAACCAAACACATACATGTTTTCCCACTGAGCTAAGATCATATTGGCGTAGCTATTGGCACAGGAAGTGCCCATAGCTATGCCATAGGTCTGCAAAAAATACTCATTATCAAATAAGAAATCATTGTTCTCAAAAACAAACAAATCAACACAAGTTCTATCAAATGTACTGTGTTCATTAAGGTAGGCACCAATCATTTCCAATCACTCCCTATTAGGGATGACAGTAAAAAAGATGTAATATCCAGTGTAACTAATAAACAGTCAACAGGTAATGAAACATTACTAATGTGCATATAACTCTGTAAAAACTCCTTCAGCACAACTGTAGACTTGTCCAGGAGGGGTCTAATCTGCTCCACCCTCCCCAACCACTATGGGTTTGAGGGGGGTGTAACAGGGTCCTTATGTACTTTAGGTAGGCCATGGAAAGTAGGGACACAAGAAGCCTCCACAGTCAATAAGTAGTTGTTCTGTATTAATGTTGCTGTGTCTTTCGGCTTTTCCCAGTTAGGGGTCACCACAGCGGAACTCCGGTCCGCTAATGATTGGCAGTAGATTTTTACGTGCCATGTTGCCAGCCTTGATGCACAACCTTCAACGAAGGTACGCCCATTCACGCACGTCTCCACACAGAAGACGCTCTAGCTGAGAAGAACAGGACAACGTCTTGCTGTGAGGCGACAACGCTACTGCAGCACCACCACCGCAGTCATAGTTGTTCTGTATTAATACAATCCCTAAATAAATAAACATCATTAACAATATTATGTACATTACATATCATGCTCTGTAGTTCAAACAAAATCAATCTTTGTATATACATTAATATCATACAACATAGTTCTGGCGGAGGAGTAATAAAAATCTCTATCCATAATGCCTATGGAGCCCCCCTTATCTGGCAGCCATATGACAATACTGGCACTGTCACGTAGCCCATTCAACACAGATCCTTCACAGGATGTCAAATTATTAAAAGCACGACTCCCATGCCTATCATTTAAAAGCTAAAAACAAATCCCTGTAGCGTTGAGTATTGTGGAGCTACAGTGGATATAAAAAGTTTACACACCGCTGGTAAAATGCCAGGTTTCTGTGATACCGCAATAAATTATTTCAAAACTTTTCCCACCTTTAATATGACCTATAACCTGTACAATTCAATTGAAAAACAAGCAAATCTGTTAGGGGAAAAAATATAAAAAAATACAAAAACGTACAATAAGCTGGTTGCATAAGTATGCACACCCTTAAACTTATACTTTGTTGAAGCACCCTTTGATTTAATTGGAGCATTCAGTCTTCTTGTGTACACACCAATCATCAATTAGAGAGACTCTGATTAGCCCCAAAGTTCAGCTGTCCTAGTAGGGTTTTCCTGACATTTATTCAGTTGCCTGCTACAGCAAAAGCCATGGTTCGCAGAGAGCTTACCTTTCAACAATGAGATCCTTTGATGCTTTGTATCAGTCAGGAGAAGGGTACAAACAAATTTCCACAGCACTGGATATATAATGGAACACAGTGCAGACAGTCATCAAAAAGTGGAGAAAATATGGGACAAGAGTCACATTGCAAAGAACTGGACGTCTCTCCAAAATTGATGAAAAGACAAGATGAAAACTGATCAGGGAGGCTGCCAAGAGACCTACAGCAACACTGAAGGAGCTGCGGGAATTACTGGCAAGTACTGGTTGTGTACTACATGTGATAATATCCCATATTCTCCATATATCTGGGCTATGGGGTAGGGTTGGCATGACGGAAGCAGTTTTTTTTTTTTTATATATAAACACAGAAAAACATCCAGGTCTAGTTAAAATTTGCTAAATAATACATCAAGTCTCCCCAAAGAATGTGGGAAAATGTGTTATGGTCTGATGAGACCAAGGTTGAACATTTTGGCCACAATTCCAAAAGATACGTTTGGCTCAAAAACACTTTGCATCACCAAAAGAATACCATCCCCACAGTGAAGCATGGTGGTGGCAGTATCATGCTTTGGGTTGCTTTTCTTCAGCTGGAACTGTAGCTTTAGTCAAGGTGGAGGGAATTATGAACAGTTCCAAATACCAGTCACTTTTGGCCCAAAACCTTCAGGGGTCTGCTAGAAAGCTGATGTGAAGATGAAGAGGAATTTCACCTTTCAACATGACAATGACTCCAAGCATTCATCCAAATCAATAAAAGAATGGCTTCACCAGAAGAAAATTAAAGTTAATAGAATGGCCCAGACCTAAATCCAATAGAAAAATCTATGGAGTGACCTGAAGAGGGCTGTGCACAAGAAATGCCCTCGATATAGGACAGATTAGGAGCGCTTTTGCAAGGAAGAGTGGGCAACTATTGCCAAGTCAAGATGTGCCATGCTGATAGACTCCGAGTCAGAGTATCTCTAACTGATGGCAGGTGTGTACCCAAGAAGACTGAATGCTGTAATTAAATCAAAAGGTGCTTCAACAAAGTATTAGTTTAAGGGTGTGCACACTTATGCAACCAGCTTATAGTATATGTTTTTTATTTTTTATATTTTTCCCCTAACAGGTCAGTTTGCTTTTCAATTGAATTGTACAGGTTATAGGTCACATTAAAGGTGGGAAAAGTTTTGAAAGGATTTATTGTGGTCTCATTTTTTTATATGTCACAAAAGCTTGGCATTTTAACAAGGGTGTGCAAACTTTTTATATCTACTGTACATGCCAGATTAGCAAGCGCAGTCATCAAAATGCTCCCCACGAGATAGGTGAGCCAACACTTGCAGCTCGATTCCATCTTTGCCAATGCAATTTCCTCCAGCACATACATCACTAATAAAAAACAGGATTACTATGGCAAAATGAAGGCTCTAATAATCCACAAAAGTGGTTACAGCAAATTACTTTCAAGGAGACAGATAAAAATCTAAGGCAACCTCAAAACAGCTGCCTTACAGCCCACCATCCACTGTAAGGGCACCAAAAGCTTCACCAAACTCCATCTTTACTACAAACAAATGTAGCAAGTACAAAAAGAAGTACAATAAAAGTGAAAAAACTGCATAGACCATTAGATTATCTGTCACCAAGTTAATATGAATTGTTTTCTTTTTGAGTGACTACTTTTTAAATATTTTAATAAAGATGGTTTATAAAAAAAATTATAAACCATGATCAAATAAGTCAAATGGAAACTATGGACTGTACACTGAACTATTCATTAAGGTAACATGATGTAAACTAGAAACCAAAAGTTAAAGTTAATGCATTAAACAGACTGCCTTCAGGCGAATAAAATTTTACCTGGCTGCCCTTAGTGTTACAATGTTCGTATGACTGAGTCATTCTTAAAAAGGTTATGGCTTTTTTGTGCTTCTTGCCCCCACTGTCAATCAGCCTATGCCACACCAACTGACTCATTTGTTCCCAATCGTCAGGGCAAGGGTCAATTGGGAGCTATCACTTAAGCAACCATCAGGGGTAGTTTGAGGTTTTCTACTTTATGGCCCTATCTCTACATACTCTACCAGCACAGAGGAGGGGAATGCGCTGGATTGAACCACAGCCTACCTCCTCACTTCCACAATCGGGTGTTCTATCAAAGCATCTCTACTCCTCCCCAAAAGCAGTAATGGCTTTTCCAGACACAGCTCCATTTAGTAGGCCCTCAGATGAGCAGACTGTTCCCAAATCCCACAGTGGAGGTGAGCAGGAAATGTACTTTTACTCCCCCAACCTTTTCACTGCCTAGCTCCTGTAGTGCCAGGGCTGCTAATCAAACTTTGGTAATGTAAGCTACAAGTCAGGACTCTGCCTTCTTCACCACAAAACCAGGCTACCAAAACAAAGACTTGTGGAAAAAAATGCAGTAGAGTCTGAAGAGCTACAAGAAGTGAAAAACAGTTCTAGGCAACATTAAAGAATAAAGGGGTAACATAATACAACACTGTACTGGAAAATAAACTGAGGCATGGAACTCAAACACAAGACAAATTAGCAGAAGACAAAGTAAATTAATAAAACACTACCACAGAAGAATGAGATTATGAAGTATATACGCAACAATATGAATTTCTTCTTTCTTTTAACTAAATTTTTGTCTTCCGACTTCTTTTTGGTTCACTAAGACACAGATTAAATGGAGAAATGGTAAAACTAAAGTAGGCTGTAGAAGGGCCAATGTAAGAGAAAAAGAAAGAATAAAAGTGAGAGAGACAGAGAGAAGGGAAGCATAAGTAGCAGCAAAGAGGAAAGAGGGAAGGATGTGAAATGCAAGATACTAAAGGAAATCCTACAACTAACATTTACTGACAGCAAAAGTTAAAAGCTGAAAACATATAATTATGATTATGGAAAGGGAAGAAAGTTAATTTCAAAAAGGAAAATGAAGGGAAGGAGAGAGGATAGGACAATAAATAAAAGATGACATGAAGGAGGAAAGAAGGATAAGCAAAAAAGAAAAATATAACAGGGTTTTAAATGATACGCACTCGTACCACTAGTTTAATGCAAAATAAATATGTCATATACATACACCTATAAGAACAATGACAGATACCAAAAGTTGTTGTTGTGTCTTTCGGCTTTTCCTGGTTAAGGGTCGCCACAGCGGAACTCCGGTCCGCTAATGATTGGCAGTAGATTTTTACGTGCCGAGTTGCCGGCCCGGACGCACAACCTTCAACGAAGATACGCCCATTCACGCATGTCTCCACACAGAAAACGCTCTAGCTGAGAATCGAATAGGACAACGTCTTACTGTGAGGCGACAATGCTACCGCAGCACCACCACTGCAGTCTAATGACAAATACCAAAAGTAATGAAAAAAAAAAGAAAAAAAGAAAATGAGAAAGGTGAGAAGACCAGAAAACGAGGAGAAATAAAGAGGGCAATGGATCAGAATATACAGAAAGGAACATATTTTTTCAGTTTCACTTTTATAATTTCTTCAGTAAAATCTGCCTTTCAAGAAAATCACCTAATCTTTTGTAAAAAAAGATATTTCGACTGGTAATAGTATACAAGTTGTACAGTAAACAGAGGGAAATTCAGCATGAAGAAACATGCTTCACCTCAAAGGGCAGCAGACAACAGCTCAAAAGAGCAGCTGCAGGGAAGGGGGATGCTTTGCCAGGGGAAATACAGGCCACTCAGTAGGACCAGCCAAGCTGGGCTGCTCCCTGCTACCTGACTCTCTCCATGCAGCGGGTGAGCTGAATGGGATTCCTGGACAGGAACAAATGAGCAATACGGCTCTTGCCTACCCTGGGGATTTCCAGCTCCTGCTAAACAAAATGAATGTGCCAATAGGATGTGGGCCCAGTCTTGTAGTGGATTAAAAAAAAAAAAAAAAACTTGCATAAAAATAGCTACGCTAGCACTTATAATTTAAGAAAATGACAAGGACAACAAACAAACCAAATAAAGCAGAACACTGGCAGGAAGGGTCCCGAGGAACACCAGACACAAAATGTTAAATAAAAGCAGAACATTAATGCTGATCAAATCCAATAAAATTGGTGAGTGCTTTCGTTAAAACAATGTTAACTTCATCAGACAAAAGTCAATATGCATAACCAATATTTAAATAACTTTTAAATCAATCAATCTGATTGGACACTGAGAACCAGCTAAAACATGACTAAAATGAATGGATATAGTTAACCCATTGCTAACTATTAAACAACACTTCACATATAAAGAGTATTGTAAATGCTTCTAAAAATTAAATGTGTAAAAAACTGAATTGTTTTCTCTAAAGACAAAGTTAGACAGTTGAAAACCTTGTGTTAGCATTCTAATAGACAAGCTTTAAAAATAATACACAAACTAAGTTAAAAAAAATGTTAAAACCCTTTAGTGCTTGTGCAGGGTCATAAAGTTTGTCCTATTTTTTTCCTTTCCAAGGCTTTCAATTTTAAGACAGGGGTGATGAATGTCCTGTCATTGATGCCAGGCCATTTGTCTGCATGCAAGAGAATTTGCCATCTCAATTCTTTTAACTCCAATTGGAGCCCCCAAGGTATCTTGTCACTAATAACATGGTCAATGGCCATAAAACTAAAGCTATGGCTACTATGGCTATTATTGTCATGGATGTACCTAGCGAGTGCATTATTCATGTTATTTTTCCTAATGGCGTAGTCGTGTTCGTAGACCTTTCCCTATACAATTTTTTGAACATCTTCAGCCCAAGAGTCCCAGTGTTTTTTGGAATCCTTAAGACTCAGAAGAGTCTTAGATCTGCCTATGAGACCTTTAGTGGACGGCAGGGATTCCATCACCATGGCCTGTGCCCAATATTTACACCATGAGCTTAAGAAAATATTGTAAAAAGAACACCAGACATGCAAGGATTCCTGGACTTTCTTAGAGAAGGTCAATAGAGTGGAGTATAATGAGAACAATATACTGGTCACAATAAATAGATGTCAAAGACTTGTATACTGTCATGCCACACAGCACCGGCCTTGACTGGGTTGGTGATTTGTTATTAGAACACAAAGTAAACTAGGAGAAAATTAACAATTTTAGAATTACTGGAATTACGTCTTAAAAAATAATTACTTCTCCTTCAAGGACAGATACTTTTTGCAAACAACTGGAGTGGCCATGGGATCAGCTTGTGATGTGGCATTCACCAACATGGTCATGGCACACTGGGAGAGGAATTCTGTTTTAAAATCCCAATTTTATTCTAGAGTTAAGTTGTACTTCAGGTTCCAGGATGACATTAGTTTAATTTGGAAGGGGTGTTCTTTTGACCTGGATGAGTGTTTACAGTACAACATCACAACCACATTTTTTACGGTTCACTTGGGTAATCGATTTGACCCACATGAACTATCTAGATGTACACTTGTTCAAAGACACAGTCACTGGAAGGTACGCTACAAGAATTCACAGAAAAGAAACCTACTTCAATTCATTTCTGCATTTCACCAGCTCCCACCCCAAACATCAAAAGAGGTAAGTGGTAAAAGGGCAGCTTGTCCGAGCTGCCCGTATGACCTCTGGGGAAGAGGACTTCATGGCAAACTGTAGCAACTTGAAATCTATGTATGAAAGAAGGGCCTTTCTGGTTGAATTGCTCAATGAGCTTATTGATGAAGTCACACAGAAAAGAGAAATAGGCCACTTTAAGCCCATAGTCGGTGTCTACCCTCCTGACAATAGTCCATTTGTCACTAGGACAAAAAGATTGGATGAAAACATGAGCCCCTTCCTCAGATCTTTAACAGTCACCTACAATTCTGACTCTTACAGCCTGAAAAAAATTTGTAGTAAAAACTGGGACATTTTAATGGAAGATAGGGATATCACAAATCACTTGGGCCACAAACCAATAACAACATATAGAAGAGGTCCAAATTTAAAAGACCTCCTTAGAAAAGGACACACTCACACGATAACTAGCCGGTGTGGCATGTATAAGTGTGAGTCATGCAAATGGTGTCACAAGGTCAAAACTGGTATTAAGTTTTCAATTAACAACATGGTCTTTAAAGTAAAAGGGAGGTACAACTGCTCTTCCAAAGCAATTGTTTATGTGGCGACATGTGACCAGTGCTCAGCATTTTACATAGGTAAAACGGAGAAAAAATTCAGGGCAAGGATCTACGAACACGACTACACCATTAGAAAAAATAACATGAATAATGCACTCGCTAGGCACATCCATGACAATAAATCGCCATAGCTTTAGTTTTATGGCCATTGACCACGTTGTTATTAGTGACAAAGATACCTTGGGGGCTCCAAATGGAGTTAAAAGAATTGAGATGGCAAATTCTCTTGCATGCAGACAAATGGCCTGGCATCAATGACAGGACATCCATCACCCCTGTCTTAAAACTGAAAGCCTTGGAAAGGAAAAAAAGTAACACAAACTTTATGACCCTGCACAAACACTTTATTAGAAAGGGTTTTAATGTTTTTTAACTTTGTTTGTGTGTTACTTTTAAAGCTCGTCTATTAGAATACTTACACAAGGTTTTCAACTGTCTAACTTTGTCTTTAGAGAAAACAATTCAGTTTTTTTTTCACATTTAATTTTTAGAAGTATTTACAATACTCTTTATATGTGAAGTGTTGTTGTAATAGTTGACAATGGGTTAATTATCCATTCATTTTAGTCATGTTTAGGTGGTTCTCTGTGTCCAATCAGATTGATTTAAAAGGTATTTCAACATTGGTTGTGCATACTGACTTTTGTCTGATGAAGTTAACATAGTTTTAACAAAAGCGCTCACCAATTTTATTGGATTTAATCAGCATTAAAGTTCTGCTTTTATTTAACATTTTGTGTCCGTTGTTCCTTGGGACCCTTCCTGCCAGTTTTCTTCTTTATTTAGTACTTATAACTTGTCTGAGGAAGCAGGAATGAAAATTATATCATTTGATGTTTCACCTTTGGTAGTCAGTTTAGCCGGTCAGAACAGTTTAATTAGGAAATCCTAATTAAACTAAGAATTAATGGACTCCAAGGAAGAAATAAGGTTTAAGCTATATTTTGTAGTTTGCTGGTCATTTCCAGAGAACTTTAATTTGCCCACAAAGAACTTTAGTGTGTATGTAAAGAACCAGTAATAGTTGCATCAACTATAGCATTAAAAATTGTGTTAACCTAGTAAAAGTAACAGACTTGACTAATACAAGGGATAAAGATTCCTTAACTTTTTTTATACACTAATCATATGCAATTAGACCTCAATTACGAACGCATGAGCTCCAACTAGAATAGTCTTTTAAAGTAATAACCTGTCCATTATCTGCTCATAATGCCCTTTATTTTTTGTAAATACTGCAAACCACAAGAAAGTGAAGACAGTAAACAGAATTCCTTCACATATAAATTAAACAATTTAAGGAAGTTATAAACATTTCTTACCATTCAGTAATAAAGACAGTATTTACATAAAATAAAATGGAGCGGAACAATGATTTATTAATCAAAATAAGATTGATATTGTAAAACTACAAGTATAAAAAGGAAAAAAAAATTTTTTTGGACATAACTGCTGCACCACAGTTAGCATTGTCGCCTTACAGCAAGAGGTTTTCCTGTTCAATTCTCAGCTGGGGTGCCTTCTCAGCGGAGTCTGCATGTCCTCCCTGTATTTGCGTGAGTTTCTTCTGTGTGCTCCGGTTTCCTCCCAGATTACAAAGTCATGTGTCTAAGAGCATTTCTCCCCGGGCTTCCACTGGAAATGGGCTCTGTCCTAGTCGGGCTTTCCCGGTAAGCAAATGTTAAAAAAAAAAAATGATAAATTCATAAACAAAAAAATATCAAGCCATTAATCAAAAGGATGCAACAGCATAACATAAGTTTAAACTCTCCTGATAATCCTATACAAAGAAAGGGCTATGTAAATTTACCAATATTATGTCGAAAGCTTATCAAACATACTACTAGAAGTTTACAAAAAGTTATCAAAAACAAAAAAAATACTCCCTTTGAGTTTAAGGAATAAAATGAACATTTAAATTGGAATGACAAGCTCGGTGCTGCAACTAGCAATTTACAACTGTGCTGTAAACTCATTCCTACCGTGCTTTAAGTTATACAACAGCTATGCAACAATGAAAAATACAATTGCATGGCATAAAAATAAAGCAGTAACGCTAAGACATTACTTACCAAGATCTGTCTTAAGGCTGATCTCAGAAGGAGGCTCTGAATCCATCGCCACATTGATCAATGTGTAACAAACATTTTCTGCAGCTGTCATGTTGTCAGCTACTGCTACAGGGAGTCCCAAACGTCAAAAATTTTACTCAGGAATGAGAGCCAGATGGAAGGCACTGCAACAAGAACATTTAAATGTAATTACATTTTACTGAGCAACCTTTAAAAAAAACAGTATGATAAACATTCATGTTGCTATCAAAACTGTGCAATACTATGGATTATAAACAAAAGCAAGTATTTTGTCTGTAATTAACACAAAAGCAGAACAAACAGTACTACACATGTAAAAGTTGTTGTTGTTGTGTCTTTCTGCTTTTCCTTGTTTGGGGTTGCTACAGTGGAACTCCGGTCCGCTAATGATTGGCAGTAGATTTGTACGTGCCGAGTTGCCGGCCCTGACGCACAACCTTCAACGAAGGTACGCCCATTCACACATGTCTCCACACAGAAGACGCTCTAGCTGAGAATCGAACAGGACAACGTCTTACTGTGAGGCGACAACGCTACTGCAGCACCACCACCGCAGTAAATGAACAAAAAATTATGTACTTCCCAGAACATTACATTTGATTGACTCTTTACAGTCATCTATTTTTATCAGATAAGCAGGAAAGCACAGTGTTTTATTTTTACTTTCTTTGTTACCTTGCATCTTTATCTAATTCTTTCATGGTGTAAGATCTGAAGAGTTCCTATTAGTAAATCCACAACTTCCATTCCAAATATTCTTATATTTATTCCTACATCTACCCTCTTTTGTTATATTTTCCCTTCTAGGACCCCTGATACATCCTTATTATTGCAAATTACGTTCCAGTCCAAACACAAATAATGTTCCATGCTAAAAGCTAATTAATTCTCCAAAAATGTTGTTAAGCTCAATAACAGCACTTCTAGGTGGAATATGAACACACACTGGTGTAATCCTCCATCCCTGCCAATAACCCTTAACTCCTACACCTCTGTCATTATTGTATTTCTTTTCCTGTTCTATCATTACTGCAGCATCCTCTTGCAACCAGCCCCTTTCCCTTTGTCACAGATACTCTACGGAATACCTGTTCCGCAATCCTTTCCTTGAAAAATACACATGCTCTCTTCTATCCAAACGCGTTTCCTGTAACATTGCTATTGCACCCTATACTTCTTAATTCAGTAGTATTTGCTTTTCATGTATACCTGCTTTGATATTTACATTCCATGATAAAGAATGGATAAGTCAGCTATTTTGATAAAAAGCTATTACCTTAATGCACTCTACATGGCAGCTGTTTTGAATATATGTTTCCAATATGCAACTTATAAACATGCTGATGCTGATCCTGTATGTGGTTGCTGCTTCTCATCTAGGTTTGAACCAACGTCAGATTTTCCCAAACTTTTTTTTTGTTTCAATAAAAACACTCAAGAAGCAAAAACCACCAATACGTGTTCAACCCCATCACATTTTAACTCACAGCAAACCCAAAACTATATGCACTTTACAAAAAGGGAAGATTCCCTTCCACACAGGATCAATTGCCAAAGCAGACAGCTACACTCACTGGCTTTACCTATTCTGAAGTTAGGGTTATCATGTTGGAAGTACATGCTAGAGCC
>NC_056743.1:228672540-228675040 GCF_019279795.1 Protopterus annectens | reverse complement strand
GACAGCTTGTTGTCTATCTTCTATCAGTGAGATAGCTGTTAAGCCAAGAGACAGTTGTTGGGGAGAAGATGAGTTGAGTTGAGAAAGTTTAGAGAAGGATAGAGTGGGAGGCAGTGTCAAAGGCTTTGGAGAGATCTAAAAAGAGGCAGGACACAAGTTTGTCATTGTCTCTGGCAAGGGAGAAGAGTTTAGTAAAGGAAATGAGTGCTGTAGTAGTGCTGTGATTTGAGCGGAAGCCATGTTGGGTAGGAATGATCGCATTTTCTTTAGTTAGATAAGTCATGATCTGTTTGTGAACACAGTGCTCCAGAATTTTAGAGAGGGGTGAAAGAATAGCAATAGGACGGTAATTTGGGAGTTCTACAGAAGTACCACCTTTGTGAAAAGGTATAATACGGGACTGATTCCATAGTGAAGGGATGTAGGATTCACTAAGATCGATTAACGATAATGTAGACAGGGTAAGCTATAGAACTTGCAGCGGCCTTCAGAATGACAGGTAGCAAGTTGTCAGCAGATGGGGAACAAGGTTTGAGTTTAAGAAAAAGCTTTCTAATATGACTAGTTGGAATGGGTTTGAGAATGTAAGGGCAGTTATGAAGTGTAGGGGTTGAGGAAGGAGAGGGAATAGAAGGGTGGAAAGTATTCAGAAGTTTGCAGATAGAATCAATGAAGTATGAACCTGAAAGGTGATGCAGTTTCTTTAGGTGTGCTGTTGGGGCAGAAGTTGGGAGTAATAGGTTGGCCTGGATGAAGGATTTGGTTAAATGTACTCCAGAATTTTTTAGGGTTTCTAGATTTTGTAGTCTGGGGTGATTGATAGAAGTTTTTCTTAGTCTTAATTATGTTCCTTTTCGTTAAATTCTGAAGTTTCTTCTATTTATTGAGGTGAAAGAGGAATTTAGAACATGGCCAGAGTTTCCAAGCAGTGTCTCTGTCATGTATAACAGACTAAGTATACTTAGTAAGCCAGGGAGAATAGCAAGATTTGACTCTAACAGTTCTTGGAGGGGCAAGGGAGTTCTGAATTTTTAGCTAGTGTTTCAGGATTAGGACTGGACACCAGAATCCAGTCAAGTAAGGAACAGGTGTTTGTGGGTTTGTTAAGGAAAGTAGCTATACAGATGAGCTGAGTGAAGCCATATAGGTTAATGGCGACAGAAGAGGAGTTAGTGGTGAAAAGAAGCCAGTTTATCTTAACATCACTTAAGATTAGTTTCTTTAGGTATGTTGGCAGATATATATATATATATATATACACACATACATACATACACACACACACATTATATATATATATATATATATATATATATATATATATATTACATATACACACACACACACACACACATATATACATACACAAACACACACACGCACATACACACACACATATACACATACATATCTACACACACACGCACTGTTAGAAAAATGTGTAATAGTAATATGCATCAAGGTTTAAAATGGTTAATACATTTATTCTGTTCACACTGCATGAATCTGCACAGCTATTAGAAACTTAACAATAAGCATTTCATTTCTGCTAATGTCATGAAAACAACAAGAGACATTTCATTTCTGCTAACGTCATGAAACTTAGAGATATTCATTTCTTCTTATGCTATGAGAAAGTATGCAGCTGCTAGAAGCTTTGACAAAAGAAAACAATAGATGCTTGAAAGTATAAACCATAGTCAGCATTACCTGTACCAAAGCTAGAAATGTACCTTGAATCTAGACAAAATGTAACATGTATTAGAACAGTACAATTGAAGAATTGAAAAGTTAAAACGGGCTAAAATAAGCCCAAGGCCAGGTTGTTTTTCTCAAAATGTTTTGCAAAACAGCAGATAATCTAACCTAGTCAGCAATAAGGCTAGTAACATTTTCTGCAGAACATACAGAAAGCTGTGTCTAACTACGTCAGCAATAGAATTGTAACATTTTCTGTGTGACAGGAAGAGATCTGTATAAGAATAACATACTAATCACCAGTAATTCAGACAAACCATGTGCCTACATGCTTTGTCTCCTTGCTGCAAGTAATAAAGGGTGCCTTGCTTGAACCTAACATGAATAGGTCTTTGAAGTTTTTTTTCCTTTGACACACACACACACACATACATATATATATATATATATATATATATATATATATATATATATATATATGTATGTATATATACACACACACACACACACACATATATAAATATATACACACACATACATAAAAATATATATATACACACACACATTTTATATATATATATATATATATATATATATAAAGGTAACAAGAATAAACACACCCACCAGAGCAAATACCTCTCCGCTGATTTTTAAAAAGTATAACTTAAGCCAAACACGAAAAACAGTGAGAGGCAACCAATGGACTTCCAATAATCCAGTCTTGTTACAGATGATATTTAAAATGTCTTTAATTACGTGCACGAGGTAATCGCTTTCACTAACCGCTTCTTCAGACCATAAA
>NC_056743.1:228665040-228667540 GCF_019279795.1 Protopterus annectens | reverse complement strand
GTCCAGAGTTTAAATTTTATGCCGTGTATCTTTTGAGAGCCCAGGGGCAAATTTTGAGCTTATTCTAACGGATCTTAAGGGAGCATGAGAGTCTACAACAGAAAGGAACTTGGATATGAAGTAAGCTACAGCATCATCAAGATGCAGTAGTTTAAGAGGGGACCAGTTGCAAGCATTGAGTTCTGCAAGGAAGCTTTCCGGTTAAAGTTTTTATTTATTCTGACCATTTTGTATTTAGTTAGGTTAGGGGTAGCACTGCGGTGGTGGTGGTGCTGCAGTAGCATTGTCGCCTCACAGTTAGACGTTGCCCGTTCGATTCTCAGTTTAGAGCGTCTTCCGTGTGGCGACATGCGTGAATGGGCATTCCTTTGTTGAAGGTTGTGCGTTAGGCCCGGCAAGCCAACACGTAAAACTCTACTGCCAATCATTAGCGGGCAGGAGTTCCGCTGTGGCAACCCCTAACCGGGAAAAGCCGAAAGACACCAACAAAGGGGTAGCAGTTTTAGGTAAGTAAGAGCATGGTCACTTAAATCATCTGGTAGTGTACCTACTGTATAAGTATGTTGGTGACTATCAGAATGCAACCCAATATGCTTTCTTTGTTGTTAGATTTGTTAGTTCTAGTTGAGTTGGGTCATGAATGGTTTGAGAAAAGCCAAGAAGATTTAGGAGGGAGGGGGGGTGTAGAGTGGTGCAGGTTTTCCAGTCTATATTGACATTACCCAGGACTATGGTTTCTTGTGGGAATTGAATAGCGAGCCAGCTAAGGATCTCTTCTAGGGTGCTGATGTCATTTCCAGGGAGGAGGTAGGTGCAGATTATATAGATGGATTTGTGGGAATTAAGCTGGAGTTTGGAAATAAGGCTTTCGGTATTACTTAGAGGGAGGTTTTTCATGGATGACAGTAATTTGCAATCCGATTTTATAAAGAATTGCTATCCCACCACCCTTTTTGGCTTTGCAATCTAGTCTTAACATGTTATAGCCAGGAGGAGTAATCTCTGTGTCTTGGGTTGTTGGTTTGAGCCAGGTTTCAGACAGGCAAAGGATGTCAGATGAGTGTATGTCTAGCAGTGCATGGAGGTGGGCAATTTTATTAATAATGCTACGGATGTTAAGGTGAGCTATAGAGAGGGAGTTTGGAGGATA
Source organism: Protopterus annectens (assembly GCF_019279795.1). Classification (NCBI taxonomy): domain Eukaryota; kingdom Metazoa; phylum Chordata; order Ceratodontiformes; family Protopteridae; genus Protopterus; species Protopterus annectens. Next base: position 228,666,390 of record NC_056743.1, on the reverse strand, counting down.
GGTTTGAGTAAGAGGGTGGAGGACAGAGGGGGTTTTATAGCAGCAGGGTTATTTGGGACAGGGTTGCGATGAATGTCACCTGCTAGAAGGGAGAGAAGTAATCTTATTTTTAGGTTAAAGGGTTTGGTGAAGATGTGCAAAGATTTTCTGTATATGTAATTAGAGTAAGAAATGTGGAATTTCCTATGAAATTTTGCAAGAAGGTAGTTGGGAGAAGAAATCATGTTTGAGAATCGATGGAATGTGTTTTTGGAAGATGAGTTAGTATGCTGAGTGAAAATGTATGGTTCTTCGAGTCTAATTTGTTCATATGAGGTTAGAGGGTAGAGTAGCATAAAGTAGAGAGTAAAAAAAAAAAGGAGGAGGATATGTTTTAAATAATTTGAGGTTAGAGGTGGAGGCATAGTGATCGGATCGTATATGGAAGAAAAATTGGGAAGTAGAAGTGTAAAAGTAGATAGGAAGAGTAGAAAGAATTTGCATGTGATTTAAAGATATAGGTGGATGGGTAGTGGTTGAGCTAGAGGGGAGGGGTAGAGTGTGGTTGGTGAGCTAAAATGGGGGAAGAGGTTAGAGAGGTATAAGTTTAGGACCACTGGGGGTGGGTGGGAATTTGGGGTAGGATAGGGGAGCGGAGTGAGCTAGCAGGGTGAACGGAGCGGGTTAGAGCAATTAAAGGATGAGAATCACAGACAATCAGCAGCAAGAGATAGTAGAGGAGCTCTAGGAATTCCAGGTGAGTGGGGAAACTACTACAATAGTTAGGTTACAGGGGATAGTGGTGAGGGGAAAGGGGAATGTAGCTAATAGAGGGGTAAGTACTAGACAGTCAGATACAGAGAGGAAGGGAGAATGAAAGTAAACAGTAGTGAGGGTTTTGATACTAGAGAGGGGAATAAGGGATATAACACAAGCAAGTGAAGGGCGTTACCTAGAGGTCAGAAGGTAGATTTAAGTGAGTTGGTAGGGTAGAGAAGGGCAAGTAAGAGGTAACTCAGTTTTTAGTTACAAAGGAAGAGAGGTGTTACTAAATAGGGGGAGAGCAGGGTCTGGCTGCTGGGTTCCTGATTCAGGATTGAGTCTTACACAGACACTAGAGAATTAAAATTTAATAAGAGAACAATACAGTAAATAGTTTGGTTGTGGGGTCAAAACGTACTTCCTTGAATCCTTTGGCAAGAGGGACTTTGGGTTTAGGATGAAGGTATCCTAGGGATGCAGTTGAGATAGCAGGATTAATTAGAAGGGGTTCCTTATTGACCAGGCAGGTAGGTTCTCAGTTGTAATGCAGGAAGGAGTTTGAAAGCTAAGTAGGTTAAAGAAAGAAAAGTAACAATTAAGTGTAATGCC